>NW_015152372.1:57840-70029 GCF_000732505.1 Cyprinodon variegatus
CGTTGCCGTTCACATTTCCAAATAAAAGCGAAATGTATGTGATCTCCTGTAAGAACTGCAGTCATACAGCTTAAGTGTTGCGCATGAGCATTAGAGGACTTAATGATGTCACAAGCAAGTGTGCTCTGTGTTTACGGAAGTAAACATTGATGCTAGCAATGGAGCACATATAGCGATCTTTCCCTTAAAAACTCAATCTTTCCAAGATGGTTAAACATAAATACTGCTCTCCGCATTATCGTCCACCATTGTTGATTTTCTTGCCACTTCTGTGTAACAAGAAGCAGAAGAGTGACCACTGTCGGGTATTAATGACATTCAGGTCAGATGGCTGTTTACACACCGGTTTGAAAAGATCAGATTCGTATCGGATTCAGGACCACATAGCCAAGTGGCCTGGGTTGAATTGGAAAAAAATTGATCTGTGTTGTTCAGACTGCCATGAAAAGATCAGATCCAGGTTGCATATGGGTCAAAAAATTTGATTTGGGTCACTTCAGGCTGCGATGTGAACGTAGCCTAAAGGATTAGATTTGGGACAACTTTTCCGGTTAAACCTTCAGCATTTTAATGCAGATCTGGTGGATTCAACAGAAGGGCAAATTTTGATGAACTGGGACTAAAGGCAATCTAGAATCATCATTCATTATTTGTTGAGATGTATTTGTGAGCACCCTTAGGGAAGGTAACTACGATGAGGGTTATCAAACTGTGAACAATGTTCTTTGTACTTTTATATTTTTTTCCCTTCCTTCATATCTTTTAACTTATTTTTTTTAATCAATGCTGAAAACTGAAAAGTATTCTTAGACTCAAAATAATTGATACATTAACAATGTATATACTATGCTCTGTTTTATAATCATAGCACATTAAGCCCCTAAATGTCAAGGTTTGGTGGAAGTTAGTTGAGGACCCAAATGCAGAGATGGTTTAATGAAATCAAAAGGCAATAGAAACTAAATCTGAGAACCAAAAATTCAGAAAACCAAAAACCAGGAGACACCCGGGGAAAACACACATAGGTAATGAAGAACTGCACAGGCGGGGGTATATATGGAAGATAGAATAAAGACTTGGGTAATCAGCTGATAGGGAGCAGGTGTGGATAGAAGTGACTAGAAGGGAGAAAGAGGGGCAACAGAGAGTAATTCAAGACTGCTTAAATATAACATAAAATGAAAAATAAACCAAAGGTCAAAAAAAAAAAAAAAGAATGACATAGATAACTGAAAACTCAAAGTCCAAAAAGGGGAGAACCATAACACTAAAGGCCTTAGTCATGCTTTGGGCTGGTTCTGGTTTCATCAGTAACCATAGGAAACCATATAAGTCCTGTCAAGGTGGGGGTGGAGGTTTGACAGGACCCAAATGCAGACACAAATGCTAAAGTGGTTTCTTGAAGATTTATTAACCTAAAGTTCAACAGAAGCAAAAATCCAAAACATATATCCGAAAACCAGGAATACTCACAAGACGAGGGCAACAAATGACGACAAACCAGCCAAGAGTGACAGAACAGGAGGAGAATATATGGGAGAGAGAAACTAAGACCAGGCTAATTAGCAGATTGGGAGCAGGTGTGAACAGAGGAGCTAAGAAGGGAGCCAGGGAAAATGCGACTGAAACAAGAGGGCAAAGAAGGAAATATCTAAGAACTCAAATACAATCAAAAATAACTAGAACACCATAAATGGAAATAAGACCAATGAAAACTCAGAGATAAAACTTGAACAGAACCAAAACCATGACCCATCTTGTGCCATGTCTTATCTTTAGACTCCATAAAACATTTAAATAAACTTTTTAAAGAATCCCCAAACTTCTAAGTCTGTTAGAATCGTGCAATTGCTTTAATTAGACAGGAAAGAGTGAATTAGATTTCATATATTTTATAACTTTCTAAACTAGAGTCCCTACTTTGCTTCAGCAAATTATTTCTACTGTAGTAGAGATTTTTTTTTCTTTACACACATAAACACACCACCTTAACACAGTAAAATAAGGATTGAATTAAATAACTAAATATGCATCAATGCAGTATTAATATCTTTATTGGACCTGATAGTGAGGGTAATTCTAGTTCTAGACTCAAGAGGGGCAGGCATATAAAGTCTATTTAATAACAAATTCAAGTTAAATTGACAAATACCTGAACAGCAGGGATTTTTTAGCTGTTTTGTGATTTAATAAATAGAATCGATATAAACCCTAACAGTTGCATATATGTTGAAATTTGCCCTGTTTAGTCTGTTAATGCCTTCATTTTCTGACTTTATTATTAATACTAATATCAAGTTTTCTTTTAGGATATAAATTCATATACATTATCCTTGCTTGTAGAGATGGGTTTGAGACAGACTTAAAAAAAAAAAAACATTAGTAGTAATGATGTTAACATTAGATCAAACAGAAATATGGTATTGTTAAAGTGTGGGAATGAGCAAATATCCATGTTTAGGTATTAGAATCTGAACAGACGGGAAAAAATAATGGATCAATGAATCTCTTATTATTATGAATACAGTAGAAGTTTTAACATTTTATCACAACAAAACTTTATTTTATTTTATAGGGAGTTAGCGATGGATTAAAACAAAATAGTATATAATTATGGAAATTTAAACATCTCACAGAATGTCATTTTTTTAGCCAAGTGTTTTGATCTACTGTATAGCAGAGGTCTGCAACCAGTGGCCATGGCTCTAAAATTTGGATTAAACCTGATGAAGAAAAACAAATGTATTTAGAATATATAATTCATATTTCAAGTTTTTGTCATTTAAGAGCTATATTAGATCATCCTGATAAAGTAGTCAAGATCTAATTTTTATTGTCATTAAGTTGGAAAATGTCCTTTTAAATCATTTTTTATGGCATAAAGATTTCTCTCTTTGCAGAAGTTTTATCTTAAAACCATAAAAAATAACATAAAATATAAGTAGATAGTGATAAAGAATAAAATGAACTCATTTAAAAGCCCTTTGTAACATTAATTGTTACAAATTCTGTTTTATTTGGCTGGACTCAGGTTAATGTGGATCTATAGACTCTTAAGGTTGCAGATCCCTGATCTAATGTATAAAGGACATTCTGCTTCAGGATCTTCTGATTCAATAAATGGTTTTTCAAAAGCATCTATGATTTTGAGTTTTAGCTAAAAGTTTAGTCTGAAAGTTGTTTTAATGCCAGACATATCAGAATGCAGAACTTTTAAAAGTTGGAGATCTTCAAGATTTTATTTTCTTTTTTACCAAGCCTTTTATTGTTGACTCATAAGCGAAATAAGTAAACCCGTCAGAACTTTAAAGCCACTCTGAGTAATTGCGATCCGGCAACGACTCCAAATATTTGCTCCATGTTGTCTCTGTGGATCTCTTAGACAATTTTTATTGTCTTTTTGTATACACAGAGAGTATACAAAAAGACATTTTGTTTTACACAGCTCTCATGATATTTCCATTTCTTAAAGTGCAACAGTGATCAAGTGTAAACATTTGGCAAAAAAAAAAAAAAATTATGCAGTTTGATGCAGAGACTGTGGCATGATTTAGTTTTTTTTTCAACATTCAGTTTTTTCAGTTTGGTGGGGAACCTGCTGCAGAATCTGCAGGAACTGCATCAAATGCTGCAAAGCCTCTTCCCAGAGGGCAGCATGGAGAACAGTCCATGGTGGGGGTGTGAAGGGTCATTGATAATGTTACAGGCTCGGGACACACAGAGCTGGGATGAAATATCTTTTATAGATGGAAGAGGAGACCCAATGATCTCACTATGAATCACTGGATACACAGAATATTGAATACATAGCATTTTTGAGACTGTAACATGCTGCAAATGCTTTACAATCGTTTAACCAACTTCATGTTGTATGACAGATACTACTCAAATGACTTCTGCTTTTCCTTTCTGAGCAAGTTTGGATAATCTTTTCATCTTCGTAAATATGAACATTTCCTGCAAACTGAAATTTTTGGAGCGACTTTTTCAAATAGTGTAGAGTATCTATGTGACAAGCTAGTGTGCCCAAAAAAAATCTGCATGAGGTGTGAATACTTTTCTACATGATTATTGACTGAGAAAAAGCAAGCAGTTATAAAAAAAAAATAATAATAATAATAATAATGACTGTCCAGTACGTGACTGACGGCCTGTTTACGTGCAGATCATCCAGCTGGGATGTTTCCTGGGACAGATCATCTGGGTTATTTTTACTTTTTCCGGACTTTTTCAAACCTCCCTTCAATTTTCTTTTTCTTTTTTTTTTTTTTCCCCAGTCTTAGAAACCGACAATGTCCAGAACTCCACACACATCGAAAAACACCATGCTCTCTCAGATCATGTGAACTCAGACCTAAGTGAGAAACCTAACGAAAGGTTGGCATTTTAAGCTGACAAGGAATCATAAAGCGTCGGGATCCTGTGCTCGCTACCACAACAGTAACCAGTATCCCTAATGATTCCTCTAAGGGTTGTTTATTGGTGTCAAACTGTATATTTAGAAGAGCCATCAGCTGTTCAGGGGGACCATGCATGTCTACAGGGGTGCCAAGAGGATAAAGACAATGGAGCAGCCTGTTTTAATATATCTGACTGTGAGCCAAGTGGTCAGTAATCTCTGTTATACGTCAGCGCTGCCAAACTCACATGGTGCAAATTTATTAAACAAGGAGGGGAGGAATCCAAACATGGTGACCCATTTGTTACAAGGAGGAAACTCAGATGACAATAAAATGTCTTTATTCAACTTCTTTAGCCTTTTAGAAATCAGTCATTTTTTCTTTAAATAAGTGCTTTTTTTAATTGAAGAGGTAAAGGACACTTTGTCAATGGAACAAGACAAATCACATTTAAAATAAGAAAAAAATCATCTGCATGGTCTTATTTAAAGTTCATACTATCTAATTATCTTTTTTTTATCGAATACTCATTCCATTTGCACATCACCTTATTTACCTGCTCCAATTAAGGCTAATACACTTCATTTAAGTAATTTTAACTTATTTTTACATCGGTTTTGTAGTGCAAAGACTAGAAAATCATGTCTTTTTTAAAAGATAGACTTAAAAAATCATGTATAGAAAAGATTCATGATTATAACAAAACTTTAAAAGGGTTAAAAGTTTAAAACTTCTAATTAAATGCCTTTCGCATATTTTTTTATGTTCAGATACAAATACAGAAAGCTTTAAGATTTTTCTAGCTAAGAAACACATTCAGAACATGCCCATCTTATCAATCAAATGTGATTTATCTTATTATAATGCAGGATTTGTAAATTAAATTAGTCACACATAAAAAATAAATGTGATTTTTAAGTCCCTTGTTCTAAATATGGGCTAATTTATTCCAAAAACAATGTCCTTCACATTGGACCTCATAGTTCCTATTATAATGTGGTACAAACAGGCTGACTTTAGTGATGCTCAGAGGAAATTTAACCACATTTGTTCAAGCTACAGACATATGTTTCAATGTTTTTTCTCTGGATTTGGCATACAAAGTAGCCAAAGTAGAGTTTATTTTTGAAAAGAAAGAAAAACTGTGACTTACTGGGTAAAGTAATGGTGCCCTCAAAGGCCATGGAGTCAAAATTTGCTACATGCAACTCAGCTTGTCTCTATCTGGTTTGCACGTCTGGAGATGGAGATAATAGCATATTAATTTTTGCAAAAATGCTAAATATTACCTGAACCTCTTTCATTCTCTATGTTCTGATTAACCCAGTCCATTGTATTTCCTGCTATATGTCTGCGGTTGGATGTGCTGCTAGAGGATGATGCTCCTCTAGAAATTACCTGTATTATTCCCCATCTATCTTCCAGCCAGGAGCTCATCTGCCTGGCTGTGTGTTTCCTGGACGGCCCCGCCTGTGGAGCTGCTTGACAGTTGCCTTTTGTATCTCTGCTTCTTTCTATATGTCTGCTTCTGTCTCCTTGAACTCCAGTTGGTCTCGGCAGATGGCCGCTCACACTGAGCTTTGTTCTGATTGAGGTTTCTTTCTGTTAAAATGGGTTTTTCCTCTCAACTGTCACTACGAGCATGCTTGGTGTAAGGGATTGCCTTCAAGCAAATGAGTCGATGCAATCAGCTGGTTTTCCTTAGATAGAAATCTTTGAACCAATTAGACTGTAGGATTTGCTTGAATTGTCTTTGTAAAGTGCCTTGGTGCTTTATAAATTAACTGATTTGAACTGAATTCCACTAGCTTCAACCTGCCTCTCTGTTCCAAATGAAAAGCCCCACCACAGCATGATGCTGCCACTATTGTGTTTCACCATTGGGGGATGGTCTTTTCGAGCTGTAGCCTTTAAAGATCTCCGACTCCCTCTTTTTCATTATGCTGTCTGTTTTCTAACGCCCTCAGGCCCTTAAACAACAACTGCAATTGTACAGACATTAAATAATATGTGTTGTGTTTTCTTAAGGCAGTCTGGATCAGCTTTTGTTGGCCACGTTTACGCAAACAAGCCTTTAGTTCAACTTTGCTCTTTATATTTGAATAAAAACACATAAATGTGGTTGGATATAAAAACAACTTGCTGTTGACCTTGGCAGTAAGCATTCACCACTCATATCTAATAATGACGACAGTCATTATTGGCTTATCAGGTATGTTTTTAAATATACATATACATATATACAATATTACGCCTTGATATATATATATATTTTTTTAGGAGTTATCTCTTATTCGACAAAAAAAATGAATTTCAAAAATGAAACTGAGCAGCATATTGACTTCAACAAATACAAATTTGGTATCCTGGCTCTACTAAACTCCTGACTGGGATGTCCTGCCTTCCCCTTTCTCTCTCTCTCTCCCTTCCTCCCTCTCTGCTCCTCTTTCTCAGTGTTTTCAGCCTTGGCAAGTGCTGCATATCTGACATTTCTAGCTCCAGCTCTTACCAGCTCCATCGACATCTGCAAGGTAAGACGCAGCATCCTCCAAAAACTTTGGCTTCCCCATTTAGGAAATTTAATATATTTCTAAGACAAGTGTTGAGTTTGACTGAAAATAATAATAATAATAATAACAGAAGTTAGACTTGATCTTTTGTTGTTTTTTTTAACTCTGCTGGTAAAAAGAGGCAAATGTTAATAGGATGTCGGACACTATGAATCACTGCCTCTTGTAAAAAAAGTCACTGTTCACTTTAGAGTAAACAAAGCTCTGAAGAGAGGAGCAGCAGGGGGATGGAAACTGGACTGAACCTCCCAGAGGGATAAACACTCACTCCCTAGATTCCCAAACAGCACATGATTTTATTTTGGAGGAGCCAAAATCAGCTGAATCTAATCACATCATTTATAAAGAAAAGATGTTCGATTTCGCTTAAATGCTCGTTTCATTAGATAACTATGAATTTTAATGGCAGAGTTGGTTGTTCAGCTCAGTGAAGAATAAGCGTTTTGTTTTGATTTGCAGCGTCCTGTGAGAAGCTTGCTCTATCGTGTTTTATGACCTTAGATTGAGGCGCAGCTCACAGATGGAGAAACTATGCCAGAGTCTAATCACATAGCTGTAAACTGGGGTTCATTCCCCCCGACACATTACTTCTGTCTTTTGCTCTTTCGTCACTTTTATGTTTCAGATCATAGGGCTAATTTTATTGGCGGTCAGATACAAACCGACTAAATAGGAAATGCAGTTTTTAAACCATTATTTAAAAGATGAAGGGCACAAACCAACTGGAGTTTGTAGTTGAAATCTTTTAAATTCTTAATTCAGTCACATTTGAAGGTTTTATTAACAGGACCAAACCTGTGATGCATTTGCATCTCCTTTACATTGAATTCTGGGATTTAATAAGGTCACTTAAAAGACTAAAGGTGGACTCTCTGGTTTGGTTTTAAATTATCGTCTTTATGTGGAACTTTTTTGTACTTGGGCTTAAATCATAAACTGATATATATATAAAAAAAACGGATCCTATAGGATTTTACCCTGAAGCTGTAAAGTAGTTCCAGAGTGCAACCTCAACCAGCCATGTATGGCTGCAGCCCCAACCGTAGTCGTTTTGGTGATGCTTTTTTTCTAAAAGTTTAACTTTTCTGACAAGATTTAGGATAAGCTTTTTAGCCAACTCTTATTTTTACCTCATCAGTCCATAGAAAAGTTTTCTGGGGATCAAAATTATGTTTCTGGCAAATATGAGACATTTGCGGCTTAGTAATCAACAGCGGTTTTGGCTTTGAAGCTTTCCCCATTGACGCTATTTCTCTCTCATTGTGTTTCCTATTGTTAAATTGCTTCTGACGCTAAATAAGACGACAAAGGCATGAAGGGCGTTAAATGTTGTCCATGCAGAGTGATTCTGGCAGATTACCTACAGTATCAGAAGCTCAGCCATTGCAAAAAGGATCTACAAATAAGTCACAATTTCTTAAATTAAGTGTATTTACTCTTAATTTGAGTAGTTAAATAAAATAATTAGATAATATGCACTTGAAATAAGAAAATGCAATTGCTTTTTTTCTTATTTTAAATGTAAAGTGTCTTGTTCCATTGGCAGTGTCTCATTTACCTCCTCAGTTTAAGTACAAAAGCATTTATTTTAAGAAAAAAAATACTTATTTTTATTTTTTTAAGTGAGCTGTTCATGTTTGCTTCCTTTCGAACCTACTTCAAGTCGTTCAATAAGTTCTATTTAAGTGATTTCTTAAAAAAAAAAAAAACTCTACTGTTAAAAAAATTTATATAATAATCATGAAATAACAATTTTGGACGGATTTTTCACAAACGTTGAGGTAGATTAGCCTCTCTAACTCCATTAAAGACATAATCAGGGGAAAACGGAATTTTATTGTTAAATCTGTTATCTTTGTTGGATATTAAAATCATTTAGGTTTCTAAAATGTTTCATTTTGTCAAGACAATGATTGCAAAAAAAAAAAAAAACATATGCAAGAGAGGAAGAACTGTTTCAGATTAGACCTGTTATGTTTGTCAATTTAGACGAAAATTTTTTTAGAGTTCATTCATGATTAAACAAACATTTTCACAAAGGGTGAGACTGGTTTGAAGAGCCTTTTATCTAAAACAGCTTTTTATCTTTACACTCAGTCAATTTTTTTTATATTATTTGTTGGATGAGCTGAAATATTTAGATGTGACAAAAAAAAAATCTAGGATTCTAAAAATATATATTTTGTTTCTTTAAATTTTCAGACGTGCAAAAATTAGCACCTGACAGATGGAATCAAACATGCTGTTGACCCAGTTTGAATATCAGCTCGGCATCAGAGCAAACAGCATGTCTCTAACCTAGATCCCTCTGAGCTGTCACTCTGGTTAATGCGTTACAGTTCTTCACAAATACAGTATCATCAGACCAAACGCACTCCTAATGTTCCGTAGATTGAGCGCAGAGATCTGGTAGGGATCTGTTTGAACCCGTTTGCCTCCTCCTGTAACGCTGGAGAAACAGCTGCGTGTGCTGACACATGCAGATAAGACACACCGGGGGAATGACTGGCATCTTCAGTGGGGTTCAGCTCAGAGTGGCATGGAAATGTTTGAGTGAAACTTTGCAGAAAGTGACATATTTAAAAGAGATGTCATCCTGTGTGTTGCAACAAATGTATTGAACCACTGGCAGGGATGGATACAAGTATACTGCTTTAAAAAACAACGAAAAAAAAAAAAAAAAACAGGTCTGGGGTTTCATCCTAATATTATGAAATATCGGGAAATCTGCCGTTGTACAGATGCTCTCTATGTTCTGCCTCCATGTAGCAACCTGATCCAATGAGGAGAAGCAAGCTTTCCCCTAAATAGTCGGTTTGAGGCTTATGGGTTACTGCCTGAGCTGTAAAGTGAAGATATAATTCAACTAGAACCTGTCTGACAACATGAAGTAGGCTACAAGGTAATATAAGAGGAGAAGAGGACAAAGATCACTGACATATTTCTGTTTAGAAATGTGTGTATAAAGACATTGAACTTCCACAAAAAGGCTGACCTACTAAATAAATACAAGACTGATTCAAGACCAAGAGGTCAGAACATCACAAATGAGTTAATGATTTACCTATATAAAGATAAAAATGGCCAAAAATGGATTCCATAGAAGAGGTCAAAGGGCAAAATCACTACATGCCTGTCATTCATCCAAAAAAAGCATCTGGATGATCTCCAGGATGCTAAAGGAGATATTCTGTGGACACACAAGACAACAGAGGACCCTTCTGGGAGTTGTCGCTCACATCTGGAATGAAATCAACCTTATATTTCAGAAAGATGACTTCAAACCTACAGGTAAACATGGTGGTGGTAATATGATGCTACTCCTTCCGAAGTTAAGAGGCTTGCTGCGATTAATGGTAACATGAACTCTGCTGGTTATCAGAAAATCTTACAAGGAACTTTACAAGGAACCAAATCCGAATGGCATATAGGTACAGAGACCTGGCTGCGGAAAGAGCATGTCAATTCAGCTTTCTGCAAAAAAATTTTTTTACTAACAATGGCAGGATTTAATTTTCTAATGTAAATCAGGGTAGGTTGGGATGGCAAAAACAGGTAAAATCTGCAATATGCTGTAAATCACTAACATTTATAAATATAATAATACTTATACTTAAAGTAATTATAAAGCTAAAACAACAAAAAATATTTTACCTGAAGATTCAATGCTGTGATAAAATACCCACAGTGATTTTTACCCCTTAAAGCGGGCATACAGTGTAAGATTTTTTGCCTTTTTATGCGAGAATTCTTTCGACCGGGCCGAATCAGCCTCATTGTGCGTCTTGCGTCATATAGTACACAGGGGGTAACGAAGGGAGATCAGCCTCTCGGGACCGCCTCCTGATCAGGAATCGTAAGGTCAGGAGGAAATCAAACCTGCTAGAAATGCAGTTGTAGGCGATCGTTGGAAAATCCTGCAGTTGAAGTAGAGCTATGAGTGTGTCTACGACCCGATTTACCAGAACCTGACGCACTGCGCATGTGCAAACAAGAGAGTTCTTCCTCTTCTTCCAGATAGACCATTCCGACCATCTCTCGGCGCCAAGACCGACACATGTTTTTTGAATGTACAGCATGAGTATTTAGGTCTCATAAGAGCATCAGGAATTACAGAATACGAACATACATCGCTAGCTGTGAACTTTTAAACTTTGCAGTTTCGTTGTACAGTTTGAGCTGAGAGCAAAGATTGAAAATATCGTACAGTGTATTCCCAGCTTAAATTTAGCATTTTCAGTTTCTACATTGATGATTTATCCTGAATACAAAGAACTTATGTCCACTGTTAAGAAGGGTAGAGGATCACTGATGCTGTGGGACTGTTATTTTTTTTCATTTTTAAAAATCCATTGGAACATTATTTAATAGTTTGAGATACCAGAATATTCGATTAAAATCTGATAAAGTGCACCAGTAAACAGTAAATCAGATGCTACGAGGTCTGTTACATGAATAATGATCCAAAACAAAAGGCTAAATCAACACAGGCTGAACTTAAGAGATGCATGAGGATCAAAGTGAACCTATTACTTCAAACATCCATCTAAATCAGAGAGGAATGGTAATAGATATCTCTAGACTTACACTCCAAGTGTTTAAAAAAATATGGTTCATTATTACTTTATTGCCATATGCAGTTGAATAGCTTTTTCAAGCTTTTTTTTAATCTTTTTGTCAACACTGATTCTTACTAATGTTAGACACAAGAAGTTCACATTTCAGGATGATGACAACAACAAATTTTACTTAAGACTTTAAGGGCTTAAGTATTCTGTTGTTTACTAAAGTTTGTTTATAGGAATTTGTCTTTTTTGACATTTATTTAAAAAAATGACTTATTGCACTGTAAGCCAATTCTTAATCTATTTCTGGTTGTTTAATTTAGTTATTTGGTATTGTTGTCTCTTATCATACAGATTTGTTTTGCAGTCACTCACATTTGCACAAAAACTTTGTAAGACAGTAAAAGGAAATTGATTTTTTTTTAGTTTTCAATGTTTTGTAGGCAATTTATATAAGCAGCTTTTGCTGTGGTTTGAAATTATATACATTTTTGCACTTTGGCTTTGGTAAGGAAACGTTAAATTAAAAGTAGATGTGGGGGAACTTTGAATGTTAATATAAATTTTTTTTTACTAAAGTCAGTTTCATTAGTTCTTTAGCTAATGCTGTCAAGGTTTGGTGGAGGTTTTTGTGGACTCAAATGCAGAGATAAG
>NW_015152373.1:0-653 GCF_000732505.1 Cyprinodon variegatus
CAAAATTGGTGTCAAACGTTTGTGCTATGTTTGTGTTTTTTTTGTGCAGCAAAATGTTTTGTTTGTGCCGCTATCGTTTTAAATATATAAAGAAATATTTCTAGAGGTCATCAAAGGTCAACCAGGCCCCCCACCTTATTCAAATCAGACGAAATAGGTGTCAATTAACTCAGCTCCGTTCGTGCTGGTTTGTGCAGCAAAAATTTTCAGTTGTGCTGCTTTGGATTTGAGGATTTGAAGAAAGTGGGGGGGGGGGGGGGGTTGACCTTTGATGACCTCTAGAAATATTTCTTTATATCTTTAAAACGATAGCGGCACAAACAAAAATTGTTGCTGTTTTTTTCCTTAATATCTTCAAAGCCAAAGCAGCACAAATGACAATTTTTGCTGCACAAACCAGCACAAACGGAGCTGAGTTAATTGACAACTATTTCGTCTGATCTGAATAAGGTGGGGGGCTGTTTGACCTTTGATGACCTCTAGAAATATTTCTTTATATCTTTAAAATGATAGCGGCACAAAAGAAAATTATTGCTGCACAAACCAGCACAAACATAGCAGAAACGTTTGAAACTAATTTTGTCTGATTTGAAGAAGGTGGGGGGGGCAACTAGCCTGGGTGCCAGTCCGAACTTAGTCCCGCCCACAAGGTT
>NW_015152373.1:4297-6103 GCF_000732505.1 Cyprinodon variegatus
AAATGTAAAGGTCAAAAGGTCAACCAGCCCCCCCACCTTATTCAAATTAGACAAAATTGGTGTCAAACGTTTGTGCTATGTTTGTGCTTTTTTTGTGCAGCAAAATTTTTTGTTTGTGCCGCTATCGTTTTAAATATATAAAGAAATATTTCTAGAGGTCATCAAAGGTCAACCAGGCCCCCCACCTTATTAAAATCAGATGAAATAGGTGTCAATTAACTCAGCTCCGTTCGTGCTGGTTTGTGCAGCAAAAATTGTCGTTTGTGCTGCTTTGGCTTTGAAAATTTGAAGAAAGTGGGGGGGGGGGGGGGGGGGGGGGGGGGGGGCTGGTTGACCTTTGATGACCTCTAGAATAGATTTCTTTATATCTTTAAAACGATAGCGGCACAAACGAAAATTGTGGCTGCACAAACGAAAATTGTTGCTGCACAAACGAAAATTGTTGCTGCACATACGTAGCACAAACGTTTGACACCAATTTTGTCTAATTTGAAGAAGGTGGGGGGGTGGTTGACCTTTTCACCTTTACATTTTCCTTAATATATTCAAATCCAAAGCAGCACAAACGACAATTTTTGCTGCACAAACCAGCAAAAACGGAGCTGAGTTAATTGACACCTATTTCGTCTGAATTGAATAAGGTGGGGGGCAGTTTGACCTTTGATGACCTCTAGAAATATTTATTTATATCTTTAAAACGATAGCAGCACAAACAAAAATTTTTGCTGCACAAACGTAGCACAAACGTTTGACACTAATTTTGTCTGATTTGAAGAAGGTGCGGGGGGCAACTTCACTCAGGTGAACTTCACTCAGGTGAACTCCAGCCCCTCCTGACCCTGACGGACACACAGTTTAGACGATGGATAAATAGTTTCCTGTAATATGGCAAAGCCTTGATTATTACAGATGAGGGTTTGGTCTGATAAGAAGAATAAGCTGAAGTCTATTTGGAAAAAAAAATTCAATTACAAAGTAACTGTGGTTTAACTTTAGACATATGCATTTATTTAAACTCAAACATTAGGTATTGGTTGCTAAAACTAGTACTAATGTTAACTATAAGCCAATTAATAGGAAAGTGACCAGTTTGCTGTGAAGAATCATTTTGCTCTGTGTTCAACTTGAGTTTCCCTCCAGAAAAATATGACTTGGCAACCTTGAGTTTCCCTTTAAAACTTGACATTGATGCCCCCCCTACTAAATTACCACAGTGGGTGGAACAGAACAGGGAGGTATTACTACAAGCTTTTATTTTCTACCTCACTTGCTGTGTTCCTCACTGTGTGAGGTGCACAGTCGGGTAAACTTAGCTCCTTGCTTTCCTCTGTGGATGAAAGAAATCCTACCTTGTGTCAAGCCATATTTATCTCTTCAGGAAACAGGAAGCAATCAATTAAGAATTGCACATTTCTACATTTGATCAACTTTGAAAAGTAAAGAATATATTGTAGAAATTCCTTTTTATTTTCGAGATGTTAGAGATTTCTATAGCTGTAAATGGTGCTGTAGGTTTTAATTCTAATAACTTAAAAAAAAAAAGAAACTGTCAGGTCTAAGCACCTAAAACATCATACATACATACAGGGAAAGAAAGAGGGCACAGAGACAATTTATTTACTCGCGAGGAGAATAGGAAGGAGACTGCGGAGTTTACAATCTCCTCCCCACTCTGCAGTCTTCAGCTTTCTCCTTGTCATTTATTGAAGAAAAAGGGATGTCCCTAATTACACCAGCTGAGGTTTAACTAAGGGAAAGGGAAACAAAAGGATCTTACTTTAAACCTCAGCACATATGTTAAAACAT
>NW_015152373.1:8336-13809 GCF_000732505.1 Cyprinodon variegatus
AAAGGGGAAGCTGGATTTTCTTCTATAGAATATTATCTGCAGAAAATAATGTAAAAGAAAAAACAAAAATAAATAAATAATAATTGAGCTGCAATTATCTCACACTGGAGAAATGTACCTCTGCATTTAACCCATACCCTTGGGGAGAAATGGGCTGTCATTGTGCGCCGCCCGGGGAGCAGTGTGCAGTTAAGGTCTTGCTCAGGGATGCAGAGTGGAGGCTGTGGGGATTGAACCGGTATTTGCAACCTTTTCATAGCACAAGAGCACTGCTCTAACCACTAGGCAAACACTCCCGTACTTCCAACTTAATACCAGGAAACATCCGAAAACATGTATCTGGTTCTTGTTCAATAGTTCAGGTCATTCACATTAGAGGCGTTTTTTTTATTATAAATGAACAGCCTGTGTAGGACGGAGTCTTCTACCGTAAATTCCGGACTATAAGCCACTACTTTTTTCCCGCTGTTTGAACACTGCGGCCTATAATACAGTGCGGCTAATACATGTTTTTTTTTTCATGGCGTGAAAAAAAAACCAATAAAATGGATGAGTATTCACAGGTCCAATGAAATTGTGCGATTCGCCAAAAACGTCCCCATGCGAAGGGCATCTTTCACTGATGTCTGCCAGTGGGTTCTCAATGCGTGGAGCCGTGTGAAAACATCCAGCATCACCGGCGGGTTTCGGAAGGCTGGGCTGCTGCGGGATGAAGAGGAGTGCTCAGGTGAGAGCGACAAGGATGAGACTGAAGTTAGTGACACCATCCTGAAGCTGTTCCATTTAGACACCGAGGAGGAGGACTTTGAGGGTTTTAGTGCGCAGGAGGAAGAAGAAAGTGATTAATGACTTTTCCTGGTCAGCTGCAATGTTCTGTGCGTTGTTCAATTAAAAGTACCGGTATATGCAGCCTTATTTGCGTGTTACAGACACATACGTATATTTAAATGTGTTACAGGTAGTTTGAAAAAAAAAAAGCATTCATAATATGTAACATATTTGTTTGTTTTATCATACGGATTAAATCAAGCGTAAAAAAAAAATGCTCACGTGTAATATCTTTATTTGTAAATATCTCATACAACATGGGAAACCTGCGGCTTAAAATCCGGTGCGGCTTATAAAAGTACAAAATTGATTTTCTTAATAAAATTAGAGCTTGCAGCTTGTAATCAGGTGCGCTCTATAGTCTGTAATTTACGGTAATTTAAAAAGAATATCTCAGTATCACAAAAAGTTATTATCCTTTTACTGTATGAGAAGGTTTTTTCCAGACTTGTTGATGAAGATTGCCAAAAGTTTACTGAAAAGACCTATTTTGGCATGTTTATCTTT
Source organism: Cyprinodon variegatus (assembly GCF_000732505.1). NCBI lineage: Eukaryota > Metazoa > Chordata > Actinopteri > Cyprinodontiformes > Cyprinodontidae > Cyprinodon > Cyprinodon variegatus. Next base: position 9,672 of record NW_015152373.1, read on the forward strand.
TTAATGATGAGGCTCATTTTTATATTCTCATATTAACTTTTGGATTCAGAGCGATTAGAGAAGCTTTACCAGACACATGCAGGACTAAGAAAATAAAGAAATAAAAATCAGATAATGGGCTTAAAAAGTAGCCCTTACTATATAACACTATGACTGCTATTCTATACTATGATTGACTGTCAGTATAAACACTCCTTCCAGAAAATTTCACTTTTGTCTCCTCAGTCTGCAAAATTCTTCCAAATGTCTCTATGCTGCCATGAGTTTTCTTTGTCTTTCTGAATAAGTGTTGGACGGAGTCCAAGAGCCTCAGAAATAACTTTGTTTCTCATCCATTGTTGACCTGCTTTAGATTGAGAAATTATGTTTCTTTCAGTGTTGTCTCCGTCAACGATGATAATGACGAAATTATTCCATTGACACTCCTTTTTTTTCATGACGAGCTAGCTTTCCTAAAGACAAAACCCACCGACCAAATATAAGCTGAGTGGTGTCTGCAGTTCAATGCAGTAAGGGAATGCTCTGATCTTTATATTGGAGACACCAAACAATCTCTACACAGACGTATGGCCCAACACAGAAGACCGACCTTCTCGGGACAAGATTCGGCGGTACGTCTACACCTTATGGACAAAGGACATTCTTTTGAGGACCAGAATCTTCACATTTTGGACAAAGATGATAGGTGGTCTGAGAGGGGCGGGAAGGAAGTCATCTTTGTTAGGAAAGAAAAACCAAACTTAAACAAATGGGGTGGACTGAGATTTCAGCCTACAAAACCTACAATGCAGCGATTGATTTGATTCCTTCCCGCTATCCATATAACATCTTACAGGTGAACAGAAGACCTTGCCTGTTCAACCAGNTCCAATCAGCGATGTCTCATGTTTCCCACCGGTACCTACCTTTTCCGGTAGGTTAATGTAGTCGCGATTTGATTTATGTAGTTTTGTTTTTCTTAATGTAGTTGCGCTTTGCTTTATGTAGTTTTGTTTTTCTTAATGTAGTTGCGCTTTGCTTTATGTAGTTGCGATTTCATTAATGTAGTTGCGCTTTTAGATTTGTAGTTGCAGTTTGAGCTTCAGGGTCACCGTAATCTATGACAATAACATTTGGTGGACCTATTGAAAACACCTAAATACCGTAAATTCCGGACTATAAGCCGCTACTTTTTTCCCGCTGTTTGAACACTGCGGCCTATAATACAGTGCGGCTAATACATGTTTGTTTTTCATGGCGCGAAAAACAGACCAATGAAATGGATGAGTATTCACAGGTCCAATGAAATTGTGCGATTCACCAAAACTGGCCACATGCAAAGGACATCTTTCACTGATGTCTGCCAGTGGGTTCTCAATGCGTGGAGCCGTGTGAAAACATCCAGCATCACCGGCGGGTTTCGGAAGGCTTGGATGCTGCGGGATGAAGAGGACCGCAAGTGCTCAAGGATTAGACTGAAGTTAGTGACGGCATCCTGAAGCTGTTCCATTCAGACACAGAGGAAGATGACTTCGAGGGTTTTAGTGCGCAGGAGGAAGAAGAAAGTGATTAATGACTTTTCCTGGTCAGCTGCGATGTTCTGTGCGTTGTTCAATTAAAAGTACGGGTATATGCAGCATTATTTGCGTGTTACCGACACATACGTATATTTAAATATGTTACAGGTAGCTTGAAAAAAAAAAAAGCATTCATAATATGTAACATATTTGTTTGTTTTATCATTTGGAATAAATCAAATGTTTAAAAAAAATGCTCACGTGTAATATCTTTATTTGTAAATGTCTCATACAACGTGGGAAACCTGCGGCTTAAAATCCGGTGCGGCTTATAAAAGTACAAAATTAATTTTCTTTCTAAAATTAGAGCTTGCAGCTTGTATTCAGGTGCGCTCTACAGTCCGGAATTTACGGTAATTAAAAAAAAATATCTCAAAGTCACAAAAAGTTATTATCTTCTTAATGTATGAGAAGGTATTTTCCAGACTTGTTGATGAAGATCGCCAAACGTCTACTGAAAATACTTATTTTGGCATGTTTATCCTTTTAATGATGAGGCTCACTTTTGAGTATTAATTTTTGGATTCATAGCGATTAGAGAAGCTTTACCAGAGACATGCAGGATTAAATAAATAAAAAAAATCAGATAATGGGCTTAGAAAGTAGCCCTGATTATATAACACTATGACTGCTATTCTATACTATGACTGACTGTCAGTATAAACACTCCTTCCAGAAAATTTCACTTTTGTCTCCTCAGTCTGCAAAATTCTTCCAAATGTCTCTATGCTGCCATGAGTTTTCTTTGTCTTTCTGAATAAGTGTTGGACGGAGTCCAAGAGCCTCAGAAATAACTTTGTTTCTCATCCATTGTTGACCTGCTTTAGATTGAGAAATTATGTTTCTTTCAGTGTTGTCTCCGTCAACGATGATAATGACGAAATTATTCCATTGACACTCCTTTTTTTTCATGACGAGCTAGCTTTCCTAAAGACAAAACCCACCGACCAAATATAAGCTGAGTGGTGTCTGCAGTTCAATGCAGTAAGGGAATGCTCTGATCTTTATATTGGAGACACCAAACAATCTCTACACAGACGTATGGCCCAACACAGAAGACCGACCTTCTCGGGACAAGATTCGGCGGTACGTCTACACCTTATGGACAAAGGACATTCNTAGTTGCGATTTCCTTAATGTAGTTGCGCTTTGCTTTATGTAGTTTTGTTTTCCTTAATGTAGTTGCGCTTTGCTTTATGTAGTTTTGTTTTTCTTAATGTAGTTGCGATTTCCTTAATGTAGTTGCGCTTTGCTTTATGTAGTTTTGTTTTTCTTAATGTAGTTGCGCTTTTAGATTTGTAGTTGCAGTTTGCACTTCAGGGCCACCGTAAATTAGCTCATATAGCATATTCCTCAGTTCCTGGAACTACACTTAACATGAGGGTGTGTTTCATATGAAGATGATTTAGTCTTTACCTCAGCCTGAAAACAGATTTCCCTCTTCATATTTGTATCCTCAGCATCAGTGTAATGATAATAACGACGATAGCAGTTGAAATGGGATTTGTTCATTTCAATCGAGGTGTAGATGATGTTGACGATGCAGGCGATGCACGCGAAGACTTGCATCCCCAAACATGCTCTGAGCTGTTAAAGAGACAAGCATTACTGATAAAGAAAATGATTGCTTTGAACACATTCACGTATCAAACACTGCAGAGAAGAAGCTTCTCAGGTTATGGTCTAAAGTCAGTGCTGCCCAGTAAGTTTCACTTCCCTGTTTTCTAGACAGTTGGTTGCCTGGAAGCCATGTCAGCTTTTGTTTAAATTAATCTGATCTGCAGCAGTTTTGCATCCTGTTTCCATGATCTCTAGTTGGACTAGAATTAGCTAGTCTAATTACCAGTCCTGCCAGTTAAATAAACATCACTGTGCTGTTTGGCAGCCTGGTCCCATCATGGCAAGAAACATAATCTGAGCTCAAACAGGATAGCAACTGGTTAACAGAGTTTTTTAACCAGGGGTTGTTCTGTTGCTGAGTTCACTCCCAATTCTTTTTTTCCCCCAAATTAATTTGTTATGTGGCATTGTCACTAATTTTTGTTCTTTTAAATTATTCTGTCATTAGTTCCTTTTTATGTTTTCTTATTTTTATTTTTAATTAATTGTATGGGGAAAAAAAACACTCATTCCTCAATCCGACTTTTCCTGTTTTTGTTCGGAAAGGATTACCAACATTTTTAAGGTTTCTATGCCTCATTTCTTGACACCAACCTGGTTTATGACCAACGACTCACCTCCCGATTCTATCGTCTTGGCTCTGAACCTGTTTCTAATCTTCCGAGCTTTAATGTCTTTTCTGTCACGTCAATTAAAATATGTAAATGTGAATTATTTTTTCTGGAAACCAAATGTCTGAGAATCTCAGGATTTAACTGTTCAACTGTACAAAGCAAAAATTTACACGTAAAACTGAAGATTCAAGCTCTCAAACTTGTGGGCGAGTCTCAACTTTTAAGTAAAAAGTTTGCTGCAGGTTTTTGCCTTATGCCTGATTAGACTCGGACATTTTGGCACATAATAAGTTCGACATTAATCCTCCGTCAATTAATATCGGACATCGGCCACCCCACCGATATTTA
>NW_015152373.1:17047-18441 GCF_000732505.1 Cyprinodon variegatus
TACAGGGGTTCATGATCGCCGACCTTACTAAGATACAATTAAATGTAACTCAACCTCTACTAACTTTTCAGTTTTAAACTTGTGCTTTACAGTTGCCTCTGTTTAATCCGTGTTTCTGACCCTCAGAAGTCAGCTTCACAGGATTCAGGTAGCTGTGTGCAATAACCTGTATCTTTATATTTGACACCCAGTGCAATAACTATATATATAAATACCCATCTATATAAATACCCATGTAAATACCTTTTATAAAAATCCTGCTATAAAAAATAAAAGCTGTAATATATGGACGCACTGTATATACCGTATATATCCCATATACTTTTCTTTCTTTGGCACCTTCTTCTCTTTATGACTATTTGAGCTGAAGTAATCAGTAAACATCAATAAAGTCAATTAATCCATAAATCGATGCTTCGGAAAAGCCGTTAGTTGGATTCGGTTGGACACTTACCACCAGAGATGTGATGATTAAAGGTATTTTTACAGGAGAAAAATACCCATCTTTCACCTCGAGAACAATAACACCAATCATCTCATACACACTCAAGAAGATCTGAGTTATCTATGAAAAAAGAAGAGAAAATCGTTTAGAATAAGGTTGCAAGATAGTCGTGAGGAATCACCCGTCGCACAGCATACCCCGAGAGCTTTAGGCTCAGCTTCCAGGTATTTCTCCCTCCTTTTGGGGTCCTTTTGAAAAGAGACTGTAACCAGTGGGCTCTGGGCCGGACTGGTACCTTGTTCCACAGCTGCGCCCTCATCTGAAACCAGCAGGGCAGAGTTTATTCAACAGCGTTCATTGCAAAATTGAGCTTGAACATTTAAATAGAATTAATAAAGGTTTAATGCCAGAAAAATGGATCATAAAGCAAAACAATAGTAAAAAAAACACTATACTAAAATCATGTCTGTCAGAACATTTGCTGGACTGTTGCTGCCAGTAACCTTGTGTTCTCCCACAGATCACCACTTGTTCCTGTCTTTCAGTGGTAAACTATCTTTAACTAGTATTGGCTGACTAACTAGATCTGCTTTTTTTGTCTTATAGATTCAAATATTGGATCAAATCTGTTTAGCTGCGTTTCTCCCCCTTATAAAGCTGCTGAAGAAGCTGCTACTGCAAGTAAGCTTTTTTTCTGACATAGAAAAATACGGAAGAGGATTAGGGCCACTGAAAAAACAAAAGTTAACTGATTTTAAAATTTTATTTCAGTTTAGTATCGGAAAAAAAGTCAGAATTCTGACTTTTTTCTCCGAATTCTGACTTTAATCTCTTTTTTTAATCGCAGAATTCTGAGATTAAAGTCAGAATTCCCACTTTAATCTCAGAATTCTGACTTTTTTCGCAGAATTCTGAGATTAAAGTCAGAATTCCCACTTTAATCTCAGAA
>NW_015152373.1:21290-23309 GCF_000732505.1 Cyprinodon variegatus
CCATAAATTTTGCTGAAAAATATTTGTATTTAAAGCTTAAAAAATGTACTTGAAACTGAAAAGAAAATATTTTAAAATGGAAAAACATTTTTAAAACCGGGAAGAACGAGAACGCTTAAATCCTCATTCAAAGAATAAATGAAACAGCAGAGAACTATTTGAGACTGAACAAGGTTCTCAACTATTATTTTTTTTTTCTTTCAGTTTTAGACTGCTGTTCCCTTGGCGTGGAGGCGGGGCTTAAATCACATGGTGTGGTAGGATGGGAACTTGAAATGCTTTTAAAGTATCATTTACATTTTGATTCATAGAATAGAATAGAAAAATCTCTTTATTGTCCCATGATGGGGAAATTCTGACGTTTACAGCAGCAAAAGGATTATATAAAAAACTGTAACACAAATGTTGACCTTAGAAAAATGTATAAGAATAACATAATAAGAAGAGTTGAAAGATATACAATAAAATACTGTACTGTAAAATGTTTTAGCAATATAAAAACTGTGCACCTGGAGAATAAATAACAAATGAAACTGTTTAAAAACAAACAAAAATACTTCACAGTTTCATTTGTTGTTTTGTTTTTTTTTCAACATTTTTTTCAATTTTCGTTCTTTTTTGTCCGTAAAAATATTTTTTCAGATATAAATCTTTTTTTTCCAGTTAAAAAAAAAAAAACTTTCCAGTTTCAAACAGATTTTACTTTTAGTATTAAAAACAATTTTTCAATTTCAATTTGGTGAACAAACTTTATGTCCTCATTTTAGCTCCATACTGCTTCAGTTTTACAGCTGGGACCCAAGTGTCCCTGAAACCAGTGGCTTCATGTCTTCACTGCCAACAAATGTACATCTAACTAAATCTTTCCTTCTTAAAATTAGCATATTTTCCCTTAATTGTGTCTGTCTGACCCAACCGCACCCGCGGTTCTGATTCGGTCCATTATCATGCAGTTATGGTTCCAATATGGACCGATACCGGAAACAGGAAGCAGTTTATAAACAGCAACAGCTCACAGACGGCAGAGGAAACTGTCTCCAGTCAGAACAAATATCCAGTTTGATTATGGAGCCAAATTTGGGCCATAAAGTCTGGTGAAAATTATTTGTATTTAAAGCTTAAAGAATATACCTAAAACTGAAAAGTGAATATTAGAAAATGGAAAAAACACAACCGCTCTTTTCTGTTCAGAATCCAGAAGAGAACTAGGAAGCCTGCTTTTTCCTCTGTGTATGGGGGCGGGGCTTAGATCACATGGTACGGTAGGATGGAAACTGAAAAAACTAAAAGGTTTTTTAAGTTTCATTTTTATTTTGTTTCATGCAACGGTATAAAAACAAGCAAAGAAAAAACTTCAGTTTCATTTCTTTTTAGTTTTCAATGTTTTCCAGTTTACTTTTTTAGTCTGTAAAAACACTTTTAGATTTAAATCTTTTTTTTTTCAGTTAAAAAAAAAAATCTTTTCAGTTTCAAACATATTTTACTTTTACTATGAAAATAATGTTTCTATTTATTTCTTAGAAAAAAAAATGAATTTATGGCCTCATTTTGGCTCCATACTACTCCTGTATTACAGCTGAGACCAAAGTGTCCCTGAAACCAGAGCCTTCACATGTCAGAAAAGGTACATCTAACTAAATCTTTCCTTCTTAAAATGAGCGTATTTTTCCATAATTGTGTCTGTCTGACCCAGCAGTAATGATTCCAACATGGCGCTTTCCCAGAAACAGGAAGCAGTTTGTAAACAGCAGCAGCTCAGACCCTGGGCTTCAGCTGGAACAAGCAGTTCAGAACCTTTCTGCTTTGGTTTCTCTTTCTTTAGAACCTGAGTGGGTTGGTTTTTACCTGCCATGATCCAGGATCTAGTTAGACTTCACAGCAGATCAGCTTCTGGGTGGAGATTAAAGCTGATTATGTTGCTTTTATTCAGCGCAGAGCTGAACCAGCAGGCAAGTTTACAACTGAGAGACACGGAGCCCACGCCCACGGCTGAGACACGGAGAGGGGGGGGGGGGGGGA
>NW_015152373.1:24589-32653 GCF_000732505.1 Cyprinodon variegatus
ATTTCGAAAAACAAATTTACATTTTTAAAAAACTTTTACAAGTTCCAAAACAAATTATCATTTCGAAAAACAAATTTACATTTTAAAAAAACTTTTACAAATTCCGACACAAATAATCATTTCGGAAAACAAATTTACATTTTTAAAAAACTTTTACAAGTTCCAAAACAAATTATCATTTCGAAAAACAAATTAACATTTTTAAAAAAACTTTTACAAATTCCGACACCAATAATCATTTCGGAAAACAAATTAACATTTTTAAAAAAACTTCTACAAATTCCGACACCAATAATCATTTCGGAAAACAAATTTACATTTTTAAAAAACTTTTACAAATTCCGACACAAATAATCATTTCGGAAAACAAATTTACATTTTTAAAAAACTTTTACAAGTTACGACACAAATAATCATTTCGGAAAACAAATTTACATTTTTAAAAAACTTTTACAAGTTCCAAAACAAATTATCATTTCAGAAAACAAATTTACATTTAAAAAAAATAATGAAGAGACAAAAAACTTTTAAAAATTCAAAACAAATAGCATGTTAAGAAAACAAATAAAAAACATTTGAAACACTTTTACAATTCCCAAAACAAATGATCATTTGTGCGAAATTCTCTTTCTGTTCCCGCTGTGTCGGGAGCGCACATCGCAGCCAGAGAGGCGGATCTAACCATTTTCACGGCACTCCTGATCATTTCTCGATAAAAACAGCTCATATAATCATGTCAACTTTGTGACATTCAGTTTAATCGGTTGCTCTTTTTACACATTTGTAAAATAAAAACATTAATGAGGTTCTTGCGCTGTTTGTTGTTGTTTTTTTTTAAACGCCAAGAGAATCGGTATTTCTCCAACTTTTCTCTCTTTAGCCTGACAGAAATAAACGTCAGTCACCAAACACAGATTTCCAACACGTAGTGTATTTTTAATTTTTCATTGCTGATATAAGAGGATGGAAACTGGCTGATAGCAGGGAACACACATTAAGACGTCCTGCGAAGATGAGAGGGCAGAATTTCTGGTTAATCTGTTTTTTTATTTATTTATTTAATGTAAATTTGTTTTCTGAAATGATAATTTGTTTTAGAACTGGTAAAAGTTTTTTAGATTTTGTAATGTTGATTTGCACCTCCCGGCCACCGTACATTTTAGCAGCAGGGCTACAAAATAAGATTAAAACAACTCAGGAAATGAATCATGGGGTAAACTAAAGCGATAAAAACAGATGTTTAGGTGTTAAAATGTGAATATTTAAGGCAATATACAAAATTAAACTTAAGATTTCCTTCAGTCATTGTTGTAAACAGACATTTTACAATAGATGCTTTATCCTTGAGAATAAAAGTTTAGTAGTAATGAATATTAAAACTTAAAAACAATACCAATAGGCTACAAACCAAGTGGCCTTACTCGGCATAATGGGCATTAGAGAGAAAGATATTACAAACTTATACGTATGTATCACAAATGTACAACGTTTAAAAGTACCAGAGTGTAAATCAGAAATGTAGAAATATGAGTCGCAAATTTACAGCTAAAAATCGCTGATTAAAAAAAAATGAATCAACAGCTCTAGATGAAGCTGTTCCACTCCTATCGAGTTGGTGGCGGTAATGCACCAGAAGTTTGTTCGCCAACAGCCTTTAGATAAGAAGAGGAAGAAGATAATAATAAAAAAAGAATGTTATATCTTTGTTAAGATGTTGTTTTCAGTATTATGTTCCTATGGTTCTGTTTTTGTCTCCTTATTTACAAAAAAAACACTTTTGGACTTTTAGATTGTTTCCATGTAAACACAAAATTATTTATTCATATTAGTCAGTGGCGGATGGTCAACAGAGGGCGCCACCCCACCCACCCAATGACCCTGATTAATACATTAGAAAAATACAATATATTAATGAAATAAACTATATTTCGTAATTTCATTTCAAATTAAAATTTAACATTTTTTGAAATATATTGATATACTGTATATATTTTTTAGACATACAAGAGAAATATTGTATCTTTGATGAAATATTGTATCTTTCATTCCATTTTTGGTCAGATTGGTGACATATTTCCGCCTTAGGGCGCTAAAATGTTCTTAAATAAACACATTCTCTGAAAAATAAAATAGTTGTTATATATTAAAGAAATATAAAGCTGACTAATAGCTTCTCCATTATTAAACCAGTAAAAAAATGTTTAGGTTTATGACACAATGTAGAACGATGCACACAGATTTACCTTCACAAAGTCTCAGAAGGGCAACGTTTACGTACAACCTGTACATGAAATGATATTTTGTTTTCACAAAGTATTTATTATCATATTCTTTTGTTGTTGGCATTTATATAATTATAATGGTGTGATAGCTTAGTATACCTTTGATTGGTTTTTGGTGTACGTCTTTTTTGAATGTATAGCGCCCCCTGTAGAAAACTCCACCAGCCGCCACTAATATTAGTTATAAAGCTTAGCTTAGCTTAGCTCCTGGCCTAGCTTCTCTCTCCCGAACCCAAGCGAACTTTCACCCCCCATCTCAGACTGTTCTCAGCCCATGCAATCAGCCGGTTTTCCTTAGATAGAAATACTTTTGAAGAATATTGTTACTTGTACAAATAAATTGAATATTTTCTAATTGCAGTTTTTTTTCTGTGTGAGTCACTCTAGGTTGATTTTCTTTATTTTTATTTTTTTTCTAAATTTCACACAATGAACACAAACGCATTAGAAATATATGTTTTTATTGGCAAAGAAATTCAGCAACATACAAAACAAAATGGCAACAGCAAATAAATGATCAACACAAAAACCTGACTTTTTCATGTACTGCTGTTTGTTAGGTTGTTTTTTTTTTTATTTTTAAACAAAATGCTTAAAATGCAGCTGGGACCCAAAGACTTTTACGTGAAGAACATATTCATTATGTAACAGTACGGGTGTTTTTATCCAACAGCTTTCTAGATCTCTCCTTCCGTGGATCTGACCGTGCAGCATGTTAGTTTGGTTTGAATCCCACCACATCGTCTGGACGAAACAGAAAACATTTTGCTTTTATTCCCTTTTGGTGTTTTGTTCCTTTTTTAATGTGAACTTGAAAATCCCTTACAAGAAACTCCCTTTAGACTCTTGGTTGGCTTTCACATCTAGTATATTTAACTTCTAAATAACATGTCCTAATAAAGCACAAAGCCTGTTTACTGAAAAAAAGCAGCTAAAAATGATAAAATGTCTCTAAAAATAAACGTATTTGACCTCAATTTATGGAGGTAAATAAGATAATCTGCTAATAAAATGAGTATTTTTGCCCTTTACGGTTATTTTTCTCTTATTTTAAATGAAAATCATCTTATTCTATAGGTAGATTAAAGGAAAAATACACTTACTTAAGAAACATACACTTATTTTTATTGAGATTGTTGCATTGTAGGAATGAATCTGCTACTAAACAGTGAAAACTGATTTCAAAATAAGTAAAAATAATAAATCAGTAGATTTGCCCTTAATTTGAGCCGGTAAAAAAAACTTCAAAATAAAATATTTAACTTGTCTTTACTTGTTTTAAACATAAATCCTGGTATTCCATTGATAACTGTAATCATTTACCTGCTTAAAACAGAAAAACAGTCATTTGAAGAGGAACTAACTCACTAATTTTTATTTGATTATTAATTTTAGTGTAGCTCTGTGTGGAAAAACCCCATAAAAAGGGACAGCCAGCAGAATAGAATAAAAAAAACACACAAAATAAAAGGTTATAAACCAAAGCAAATATTCCCAAATGCCACGCAACCAACGGATCACAATGTGTGAGAGAAAATAAACAAAATCCACATTAGATCCACATTAGAGGCTAAACTCTCCAAGGAAAAATAGTCTGATTCATTTGCTGGTGTCTAATAAAGCTAAACAAGCTTTTTTATTTTTATTTTTTGATTTATTTTTTAGCTGTAACAGATTTCTTGCCCCTTTTTCGACCCGACGGAGGAAGATGTTAGCGATCATCCAGGGTTTCCAGCACAATCAGAGTTTGTTGGAAGCAAACACAGCTGGCTTTAAACAACATCGTTAGCCTGTGGTCTGGTCTCCATCACTAACGCCCAGTCATCCCTTTAAACATCTTTTTTCTTTTTTCACTTTATGAATCATGACTTTAAAAGAAACAGACAATCATAGAGCTGGATTTGCTCTCTCATCACTGGAAAAACGATCTAGAAATAAGTAAAGATTTCTTAAATTATGTGTATTTACTCCCAATCTGAGTAGGTAAATGAGATAATTTGCCAATAGAATTAATTTTTTTACTCTTAAAATAAGATTGTTCTTGTTCCCTTGGCAAAATGTTTTACCTGCTCAATCCTAGAACAATTTCACTTACTTTAAGAAAAAATTACTTTTGATTTTTTTTCAAATTGCTGCATTAAAACAAAAGGACGGTTAAAAACATGTAGAAAAATAAACAGCAATCAGTGCAATTCATGTTAAAATAATCCCTTCTAGTTCCCGCTTTGTGTTGATTATTACATCACATATGTTAAACAACCCTCTGATCTCCTATGTGACAGATGATTACAAACAGAAAGTTGTTAGAAAATGACAAAATTAAGAGGTCAGGCAGGAAAATCTCTCTAGAACCTGCTGCACAAACCTTTTTAATAAAAACGAAAGAAAAAAATCCGTACCCTGATGGTTTCTCTGAAAGAGTGATGCTGAAGTAAATGTAATAATTATCATTTTAGTCAGTTACTTTAATTACCGTGTCAGTTTTATTTTTACCTCTGTATTCATATTAGGATTTATAGGTATGGTTTAAACGTTATTAATGGCAAATTTTAGAAAAACTGCAACAAATGGGAGGAGTTAAATGTGGCAAGAGGCGCCTCACAGATGTTTCTTTACCCAAGACTCTCCGCTCCCTTATCCAGAAGCTCACTTCTTTAGGAAATAAAATGAACTGGTCCTTAGAGGGACTGGTAGCCTGCTGTCCTTCTCCTCCGCCCCAGCAGGTAGACTATCAGCACGATGACGATGAGCACCAGCAGAGTGATCCCCACTGCTATGGCGACACGGTAATCAGGTTGGTCGGCTGGACAGAAGTCGGCTGGAGGACACACAACAAAAAGATGAAACATCTGATGTCACATTAAGCTGAAAACAAATGAAGCGTTTCATTTCATTAAGTGTATTTATTTACATTTACAAATTTAGACATGTACGTTTTAATTGCATTTATTCAAACGCATAAAACTAAAGTTTGCATCCGACTTGTGATATATGCACAGGGAGAANACCTCTGTATTCATATTAGGATTTATAGGTATGGTTTAAACGTTATTAATGGCAAATTTTAGAAAAACTGCAACAAATGGGAGGAGTTAAATGTGGCAAGAGGCGCCTCACAGATGTTTCTTTACCCAAGACTCTCCGCTCCCTTATCCAGAAGCTCACTTCTTTAGGAAATAAAATGAACTGGTCCTTAGAGGGACTGGTAGCCTGCTGTCCTTCTCCTCCGCCCCAGCAGGTAGACTATCAGCACGATGACGATGAGCACCAGCAGAGTGATCCCCACTGCTATGGCGACACGGTAATCAGGTTGGTCGGCTGGACAGAAGTCGGCTGGAGGACACACAACAAAAAGATGAAACATCTGATGTCACATTAAGCTGAAAACAAATGAAGCGTTTCATTTCATTAAGTGTATTTATTTACATTTACAAATTTAGACATGTACGTTTTAATTGCATTTATTCAAACGCATAAAACTAAAGTTTGCATCCGACTTGTGATATATGCACAGGGAGAATATGCAAACTCCATGCAGATATTAACCTGGTCATGGAATCGAACCCATAACCTTCTATGTGTCACGATCTGGCCTGTTTGCTCCTCCTTAATTAGTCATTCCTTTCACCTGTCGTTTTTCCCTCCCTGCCTCAATTATAATTTATTCCTCTCACCTGTTTCCTCTGGTTTATATTCAGTTCAGCCTGAGCATTCAGGGCCAGATCATTTCTTGTCTTTTTGTTAGTCTGTCCGATCAGTTTTTGCCATGGTTCATGTCCTGGATCCTGGCAGCCAGTGGAAAGAGGTTTTTGTGTTTGTCTCGCCTCCTGATCGTCCACTGTTCCTCCCCCGCGGAGTCCTCTGGGTTTTTAGGCTCATTATGGGGGGAGGTTCAGCTTTTATTCCAGTAAGCCTGGCTGCAGGGAGGAGACCAGTTTAAAGTCCTGCATCAAGTTCTGGTTCCACGTCCTGTCTCGGCTACCCTCTTCCACTGAGTTTGCTCATCTGCACCTGATCCTGTCTGCTCCTGTGCGTGACGCTTTCGGACCCTGTCAGACTCTGAACCCTCCTGGGAGCTTGTGGATGCCTGGAAGTCTGGATCCTGCCACCTGTTTCTGTTCCTGCCTGATCTGGATCCCTGACCAGTATCGGCTTCCAGCATGTCCTCTGGAACTGCAGCACTTGGGGGACATTCTTGGACTAGACTGTTAAACCAGAGTGTCTGTGATTGGGCGGTGGGCAGTGTCCGCGAGCCACAGCTCCACTTTAGTTTTTGTTTTATTTAATAAACTTTTTGAATTCTCCTACTGACTGTCTTTCCTTGAATACTGGGTCCATCTGTCCTCAGTTCATGACACTAGGTGCAAACAAACAGTGCTACACTGGAAAAAATTGAAATCTAGATAAGTAAAAGAAGTAAAAGAGACATTTGGCCAATGGAAAAAGACAATTTACACTTAAAATAAGAAACACAATTACATTATCTTATTTCAAGTGCATTTTATCTAATTATCTTATTTTAAGGGTAAGAATATTCATTCCATTGGCAAACTATCTCACTTACCTACTCAAATTAAGGGTAAATACACTTAATTTAATAATTTTTTTTACTTATTTCTAGATCGTTTTTCCATGCTACCCACTGCTCCACCATGCAATTCCAGTTACATCCTCTCCTGTAAATGTTTTGCAGGTTAGTCATCAGAATCTGAGCTGCATATTCATAAAGACACACGCTTCAAAAGTTCTTAAACACCCAGATTGCTTTGCTTCTGCTTTGCAGGTCGGCTTTGCCCATGCTAACAAGTTAGCATGTTTTATAATACCTGCAAACCTTTTGAAGTTTTAGCACAAAGGCTAAAGCTATTGGTTTAAGATTAACTAACATTTACTTACATTTGTTTATCATCAAAATATTATTTTCTGCAGGTAAGATGCCGACTTCTCATAACTGTTCCTGTCATACTCTGTTTCCATTTGTGCACATATGGTGTTAAGTTCAACTCAGGTTGTTTTGCATATACAAAAAGAACAATGCTGAAATATGGCAGACTTTTTTTTCTACTTATAAACCTGCTCTTCAAGAGCTGCAGCATTCTTATCAGGCTGTTGCAGATCACATGCTTTATGCAAGCAATACTGCAAAGTGTGCTTACTTACTAAACTGATCAGTTAACTATGCAAACGTAGTTAATGGTAAAGTTTTATGTGCTTGAACATTGGGTCAATATTAACTATTTTTAGACAGTTATTTATCTAAATAGAAACACACTTATGGATTGGAAGAAAGTGTCTTTTGTGTTTCCTCTCTCTCAGGGACACTTACGTTTGCCAAATTCTCCGTTGGAGATGTTGAAGGCCTGCATTTGGTCCTTGGTGATATCCAGGTACAGCCCATTTCCCATGTAGAGAGTTTCCTTCTTGCAGGAGTAGCAGTATCCGATCCTTGCAGCGAACAGATTCAGCGAATTGTTTGTGGCAAAGTAATTATTGGGTCCTGAAAATAAAGTGAGACAAAGCAATGTTCAGGAGCTGGAGAGAGGACAAGACTCTGTGGTACATCTACACCTGATGGACAAAGGACATTCTTTGGAGGACCAGAGTGTTCACATTTTGGACAAAGAAGACAGGTGGTTTGAGAGGGGCATGAAGTACGGCATCTATGTTAAGAAAGAAAAAACAACCTTAAACAGAGGGGGAGGGGACTCAGATTTCAGCTTTCAGAAACCTACAATGCAGCGATAGAGTTGATTCCTTCCCGCTATCATGGCAGCCCTAACAC
>NW_015152373.1:35431-38689 GCF_000732505.1 Cyprinodon variegatus
AGAGTGTTGTTCAGCATGGGGGTGAGTAGAAAATGAAGGCTAATCATGTTTTGGGTGTACTATTCCTTTAAGATGAACATTGGATGCTGATTGGCTTTTGTGGAGGCGTGGTTCAAAGCTGATTGGCTGGATGAAGGCCAGTAATCAGTTTATTCAGTTGAACTTCTGCCTAGGCTCAATTTATCAGGAAAAAATACAGAGAAAAGCAAATAGAATCCCTCAACAAGTTATTATATCTATGACATTTAGGCTACGTTCACATTGCAGGCTTTAATGCTCAATTCTGATTTTTTTTTTTTGGGGCTGTTGTTCACATTTCCAAATATATGTGACTTGTAAGTGATCTCGAGTGAACTGCAGTCACACACCTTAAATGTACCGCATGCAGAAGAAGGAAATTAATGGAATTAAATATTACCAGAGCATTAAATAAAGAAAGAAAGAATCATCTGATGATGATTGTTTGATTTTTGTGGCAGAAGCTGCTGTTTCAGGTCTAATGAACTTGTTTCAACAGCAGACCATGTGACTGTGTTGCCCAGTGATCTGCCACTCAGATAAGGCAGAGTAGATCTTACCCAACCAGTTCTGTCTGGTTTTAGGCCAGAAAGTTTAGCAACTTTGCAAGTTATTTTTGTCTCTGCTCAAAAACAACATTCTGTAGGGTCAAAAAACGCTGCATGACCCTTCAAAATAAAACAGAGCATTTTTCTTGAAACTTTTCTCGTAAAAAAATATGGGTTTAATGTTTACATTAAGATTTATGTTATTTTCGTTGTGACCTTTTAAATTAATAAGAACCAGATCAATGAATGGAAATTATTTTGGAATAAAAAAACAAACATAAAGACAAGAAAAAGTACTTTTAAAATATTCTGTACAGCCTAAGTGTAAAAATACAGAAGCCCAGAGAGGTCGTGTCACCCCGATACTTTGGACTAACTGGATGTTTGCTCTCTACCTCAGCATTGACAGTTATTACCGTGCTGCATTACTCCATAAGGTTAAGAATAGTATTGGTTTCTACCTGGATAAAAGTTGGATAGCTTCTAGTTAGAGTGGTATCTCTATAGTTATGCTGCTATAGGGTTAAACTGCTGGAGGACATAAAGGGAGTTTTTCCTCTCCATTGTCGCTACAAGCATGCTTAGTGTTAGGGATTACCTTCGAGTCAATAAGTCGATGCAATCAGCTGGTTTTCCTTAGATAGAAAACTTTAAAATGATCTGACTGGAGGATCTGGTTGAACTGTGAAGTGTTTGAGATGACATGATGTGAATTGGCGCTATAGAAATAAACTGAATTGTTTTCTATAGTGTATAAGTGAAAATGGCAAATGTTACACTGAAGCTGCAACGAAGGGAGTTTAATGGCAAATCTCAAGGTAGAACAAAAAAGATAAAGAAAATTCAGACGTTCTAAAATCAGGATGATTTTCCTCAGCTTCCTCTTCTTGTATTAATATGATGCAATTTAATGAAGCCCAAGCATTTACAGATTCATGATCAGTAAATCTGCATTGAGTTAGTGAGCCGATAACCAGCTTAGTGGTACCACTGATCCTGATTTTCATTGTTGTGGACTGGTTAAACTGGACTGACTGGGAGTAATCCCACTAGGTTGAATTTGCTTTGCGGTACGGGACTCTGGTTTAAAATCTGTTTGTGAGGAAATTGACAACAAACACAAATATTACATTTCATTTTTCTATATCGATTTACAAATTTAGACATCTATTTGTAGTTTTTTTGACAGTTATCTTACCTCATAGAAATAATGAATAAGGTTAAAGGTCATTAGCACAGTCTGATGTTTGCGTGTTGTTGCAAAAGCAGACTATGCAAATCCTCGCAAGGCTGCATTTCGCAATGCTCCACTTTACTTTGGCCAAAACCATCTGTTTTACAGAAACAGTTATCTCATCAAACAGAACTCTCCTGTAGTCGAATGTGCTGCGAATGAAGCTTTCTGTGCACCGTCAACTGAAGCCACTAGATTCACACATACAGCTTTAAATAGCTTAAGCTAATGATAACATCAGCTGCACCAGAAACAGGAGATAGCGCCTGCTTTGCTAGAAGTTCCTCATCAGTTACTTCTACAGTCTGTTCCTCATGGGTTTCTATGAGCTTGATTCAATTTTTCCTTTATTGCAACATTTAATAATTTCAAAATTCAGTCAAATTATGGCTTCATGTTTTTGCTGATTAATCACTATTATATGTGTTGAGGTTAGGACAAAGTGGTTTCCTGCTCTGAAGACGGTTTTGAAGCTTTAATTTCTTATTTTCTGTGAAATATACCCACAGTAGGTTTGTTGGTTTGTTTGCTTTTCACCAAACCCCAGGACGGAAGTGTGACAGTCACGATTATTCTACGACCTTATTCTATTACTAGAATAAGGTCCTAATAACATGACAGTAAAGTCATAAAAGTACAAGACAAAAAAGGTCGTTGTTAACTAGTGTTTCCCCGATACAGATACCAGTATTGGGCAGGGCATCGATCCAGCACTAAAATGGTTGTATCGGTATCGGTAAGTACCAACAAATAGGACACCGATACCATTTTGACAGAAAGATTAAAGACTATTGTCCCCCATTCCAGGTAGGAAATAAAAAGTTCTACTGGATTCAATTTGTTTTAGTCTTTTTCCTGCTTCCCAAAGGTAGGCAGCAGCTTGACATGAAGCTATTATTTTACATCCAAGTAGTCTGCAGTTCTTCATATATACACATACATCAATTTCAAACAGATAGCATCGGTATCGGCCGATACTGCCGATACCTACAGACAGGTACGGGGGCAAAAAAATGGCATCGGCGCAACACTATTGTTAATTCGAAAAAAAAAAAAAAAACTATGGTTGCCTCAGCCAAGCTGTAGCCTGAGCCGAGAATTTTGACGCAGCGCGAAAAATGCGCTCTCGTTTTAGAGTTTATTTATTCTTTAAATTCCTTTTTTTATTTTCATAATATTATAACATTACTATTAACCTCTTAATGTTACGACTTTAATCTCGTAATGTTACGAATTCAAGTTAGGGTTTTATTCTTGTATACTAGATGGATTTTTTAAAAGACCCGCCCCCTCCACTTCGCAAAAAAATCTGCATGCAAGACTGTGCACTCGTGCACGCCCTGTTTAAAATGTGCTGTTCTCATAGATCATACAAGCTTACTGTGTCCGTATATAGCGAGGACTTTATAGTGAACTACTTTTTTTCTCCGTTGGTTTGTTATTACTCGCCGCTGTCAG
>NW_015152373.1:38908-40163 GCF_000732505.1 Cyprinodon variegatus
TTTTCAAAGAATCTGTGAGAAAGGTGAGCTTCAATGACTGTCTGAAAACCGTAGCTCACCACAAATACACGCCTGAAAGTGCGCATGCACAGAAAAAGATAGCTAATAGGACGAGAACGTAGGATGGCCTTATGTGTAAACATATCACCGGAATGATTGACAGTTAGGAGGACCACTTATTGAGATGATCCACCCGGAAATAAAAGATCGTCCTCTATACCTCTTATATAATTACTTTTTTTGTTATTCAACAACCCTCTTTAATGTTATGGCTTTATTATCGTAAAGATTTATTCGGGCAGACCTATTAATGTACTTTTATTTTCTTAATATAATCACTTCTTTCCCGTAATTTTACATCTTTTAATCTAGAAAGATTTTATTCCCCCAGACTTAATATAATGAAATTATTCTCATATTGCGACATCTTTAATCTAGTAATGTAAAACCTTTCGTCACGTAGAATTCAACTTCAATATTCTAGTATTATGATTTTATTTTTATTATGTTAGGATTCTACTCTCGTAGATTGAAGGCCGCGACTGTTTTTGCAATGTTACGGTTTTATTTTCTCAATAATACAACTTTATTCTCATAATTTTATGATTACAAAATTGTTATGCTAAACTCAAAACTTCCACCCTGTGATGTAAGGATTTTATTTTGATAGACCAAATATTATTACTGTTCACATAATATTACAAATTAACTTATGTAATATTACAGTTTTATTCCTTACATGTTATGATTCTGTTCTCGTAAACATAATATAACAACAATAATCTCACAATATTATGACTTTTCTCGTATTTTTACGACTTTGTTCTGTTCAATAAAGAAATATTCTTGTAGACGTAATTTTAGATCATGATTTTCGTAAAATTACAACTTAATACTCATTACATTATAACTTTATTCTGGTAACATTACAATTTTATTCTCGCAAAGTTGCGACTTTATTCCTGTCATGCTAGAATTCTTTACTTGTAGGATTAGTTTTATGTCTTAATTCTCATAATATTATGACTTTCTCTTCAAGAAATATTAAATTCTTGTAGACCTAATTTCAAATCATTATTATTGTAAAATTACAACTTAATTCTCATAACATTATGACCTTATTTGTGTAAAGTTAAAATTTTATTGTTGCAAAGTTGCGACTTTATTCCTGTCATGCTAGAAATCTTTACTTGTTGGCCTAGTATTGCGACTTAATTCTTGTAATCTTATTTCTTTGTTCTTGAATTGAAACGCC
>NW_015152373.1:44444-45837 GCF_000732505.1 Cyprinodon variegatus
TTACTATTTTATTTTGTAATATCCCAACTTTATTCATGTTATATTGCAACTTTAGTCTCAAAAAAAAAAAAAACGTAATTTTTTCAATGTTCCAACATTTTGTCATGTAATGTTATGACTATTATCATCTTTTTAGAATTTTGGACGTAATTTTCCGAATTTATTTTCCTTTTATAACGTGTTTTCTTTTTCTCCAATTCTAGTTTCTACAAGTATTCGGTTTGCCATTGTTAAAAGTTTAAAATCACTAATCACGTGATTAGGGTATATAAGGGTGCAGATTACAAAAACACTAACTGATCTTACTGACTTCCTTAAACCCGGGAATAAACTGTACGACTTTTTCACGCAGCTACAGCTCACACTGTACGACAAAACCACAGGGTTTTAAGTTCACAGCTCACGATGTTTGTTCTCACACTGTGCGATCCGACGCTCTGATGTGATCTACCTGCTCACACTGTACGTCTAAAAACCAGGTGGGACTCGGCTCCGCAGTGAGCTAGCGCTACTCGGACTCGTCTATCTGGAAGCAAACGAGTAGAAGAGAATAATGAAGCGCACTAGAGTGAAACGCGCTGCCTTGGCTATTTGGGTAATTTTGTGCTGAAAGCCCTAAAAAGAAAAGGAGACGACGTATTTGGACAAAGACATGGCTGAGCAAACGTGGCTACTACAGTCTGTCAATTTTACAGAAAGAACTCCATTTCCTCTGAGAGGAAGAAGAATCCTTGTTTTTCCAATGAGTGATTGGCCCACGACCACTTCAAAATGGCCGACTGAATTTCAAACATGTTTGATTTTCTCTCGACCTTCTGATTCCTGATGGGGAGGTGGTCGTTAGAGGCTGATCGCTCCTCGTTACGCCCTGTACACTACACCACCTACCATCAGGCTGAAAGTCGGCCGGATAGGAAAATTCTCGTTATCCTCGTTACCCTGTTTACACTACATGACGCACGATCGGGCTGAAAGTCGGCCCGATTGAAAAATTCTCCCAGAACTGGAAAGTCACCAAAAAAAAGGAAGAAAAAAAATCGTCCAGTAAAACTGGCCAGTTTTTATGTTGATGGTAAAAAAAAACGATATACTCATTCGCAAGTCTAGAGTTTGTATATCTATTGTTCGCAAAGTCTAGAGTGCTGAAACAAAAGGGATTAAAAAAAAGCATGTTTGAATGTGACAAGTGATGGAAATAAAACCTTGTGGAAGATGAAGGTGATGAAACCCTGTAAGAACGAAAGCGTCAGGTTGGCTTTGGTTTCCAAGCATTCGCCACTTGGCTTAGTCTGCGATGGTTGAACAATGAAGGTTCCATTGGCCTGAGAAGGAGAAAAATGTAAAATGTAAGCTTCTCTTTATTACATTTGATGACTGGAAATATTTACCAAGA
>NW_015152373.1:47542-47964 GCF_000732505.1 Cyprinodon variegatus
AGGATCATCCGTGGTAAATGAAGCCTTCAAAGCTTGATAAGTTTCAACTCTCATTAATGTATCAAATAAAGTACTGATAACTTCTTTACTTTAAATAGATTTTTTATTATGTTTTAGAACTTAAAATTCCTGTTAAATCAAATTTCTATAGTTGATTTCAATTCAGCTTGTCAGCAACAGCAGAAAATTCTTGCAGTGACAAACAAATGTGGGAGCAGTCATGTGACTTTGAGCTGTGTCTGTACACGACAGGCAGCGAAGAGTTTGACAGGAAGTCACAGTGAGGTCTGCTAGGACCATCTAAGGATTCTTTTATGTTACAGCAAAGGCATTAAACTCTTTGATGAATCCAGGATCAGCTCAGGTCTGATTAGAATCACACAATAATTCAGGGATCAAGTAAAGTAGCAGAATATTCTGCT
>NW_015152373.1:50988-51693 GCF_000732505.1 Cyprinodon variegatus
GAAAAGTATTCAAAAATATTTTAGATATTTTCCCCCCTTACCTGTAAGAGCACAGCAGGCAAAAAGGATTAACACAGCAAATCTCATCTTGATGACAGGTCAGGACTCAAGGCCTCGTTCACTGCTCCTCACACCAGCCCAATATGGAAAAAAGTGATGCACCTCCGTTGATAAATGTCAGCCAGAGTGAAGCAGAGCAACAGCAGGGGAACCACACAAAAACCTGTTTCAAAATGAAAGCAGCAATTAGAGGAGTTCAGTGGAGCAACTAGTATTATGTGTACGAGATACCTAATGGTAGATTTAAAAACACTTTACAAATGACAGCAGGACATAGTTCCTTTTTTTCAGTGTTGTTCATATGTATGTATTTACCCTCTTAACATCCACCTCATTTTGAGAAATTCTCGCCTATTTTGCATACCCAAATAAAAAATCAAATAACTTAGGAATTGGAATCCCAAATTATATGTGCAGTACATTATTTGAAAGCTAACACCCTCTAGTTTCTGAATATATAAATAAAAACTGGGTGAGCAAAACACAGCCCAAGCTGCATCTAGAGGTTATTTTCCAATTCTAGTTTCTACAAGAAAAACAAACCCTATCAAGTATTTGGTTTGGCCTCAAAAGGTTAAATGCACTAATTGTGGTGGTCAAGATATACAGAAGGGTGAAGATTACAAGTACACTAACGGATCTTAC
>NW_015152373.1:52713-56944 GCF_000732505.1 Cyprinodon variegatus
TTTTATTATTTTAAGTGTAAATTTTCTTGTTCCATTGGCAAAATTCCTCTTTTACCTCCTCAATCAAAGAACAAATGCACTTATTTTAAGAAAAAATTACTTATATATCGCAATTGGAATCGCAAATTGGGCTTCTCAGTGGCACAGTGGCACAGCAAAGGTTGCGGGTTCGGTTCCCGGCCCGGGTTCTCCTGCATGGAGTTAGCATGTTCTCCCTGAGCATGTGTTGGTTCTCTCCGGGTACTCCGGCTTCCTCCCACAGCCCAAAAACATGACTGTTAGGTTAAGTCTGGCTTTACTTCAATTAAATCATTTTGATATAAAACCTACAGCTATTTCGTATTTATCCATATTCTAACCCTACCTTTGCTTTTCCAGCAGCTCTGATGCTAAATGGTGTCTTTTTTATTAACTTATCAGTTCTACTTTGTATTTGATTTAGTTCCTTTTTAGTTTCAAACTCTTGTTTTTAAAAAGCGAGTCCTTACAAACAATTTGACATTAAATTCTAAAGCCATACAGTTCACTGTAATTTATTCCAATTTAAATAAGTAAAGTTTCAATCTGATTAAAATAAAACTTGGTTACATAATAATTACATGAAGCAGTTTGTCCCTTAAGAAAAAAGTTCCCTGAATATAAAACTGAATCTTTGCTTTTTTCCTCTCCCTAATCCAGAGCATGTTTGGGGCGACAGTGGAGAGGAATGATTACAGAAGAACCAGACTCTAATTTCCGACTAACTGGGGTTGAGGGGAGAGGTTACAGACACAGACAGACCGACTGGGTCAGGCATACTTTCTATGAAGGAAAACAACAAAAACAGAACAATAACATCCAGTTTATAACTAAATGATACAGATTAAAGAGAGTAAACATGGCAAAGTTAGAGTTAAAGTGTCTTTGAGATGTGAGTTTCTGATTATACTGTTTTTCAGAGGAAGCAAAAATGTTCTTGGTTTATTTCTCTACAATGAAGTTTTCATCCAAAACTAAAATCCAGTTCTGTGCTTTTACATTGACAGTACAGAAAAGGAAGTCGCTCTCTTCTGTTCGCCCTGAAGTTCCCCAAACACTAACAAGCCGTTCAACACACAGGCAAATTTTAAGAAATGAAACTAATGTGAACTCAGGGAGGACAGGAGAGAGAGAGAGAGAGAGAGAGAGAGAGAAGCCATCCCTGAAATGAAAGTGAGCTAAGTCTGAACAAACCAGAAGTTTCACTGGTTCTCACATGATTTCCTTGCTGTGTTGTTCATGGCCAGCGATACGCGCCTTCAGTTAAAGGAAGGATGTCTAACCGGACATTTTAAGCTTTATGTTCAAAGTTTCAACCTCTTGGACGAATGCAAAATGAAGCCGTAGCTACGAATGACGTAGCAGAGAGTGGGGGGTTATCAGTTAAAATTCAGTTGCAATCTTAAGTCAGTTTGTACAGCTGCATGCTGTTTATGGAAGAACTTCTACTTATTACTACTACATAGGCATAGTGTTCATACCTGATTATGGACCTCTGATTTCTGTAGTGTGGCGATCTTATCTTGACATAAAGATAAATGAAAAACATTGTGAGACCCAAAGACCCAAGCGAACTGAGTAATAGGTCTGGAAATATAATTGAAGCAAAGACAGTTTTTAATGCAATTCGATTCATTTTACAAGTCCCAACACATGTCATCTCAAGGCACTGACATACAGTCAAATTGATTAGAAGTTTTCTGTTTAAGGAAAACCAGCTGATTGCATCGACTCATCAACTTAAAGGCAACCCCTCACAGTGACAGTGGAGAGGAAAAACTCCCTTAGAACAGGTAGAAACCTCCAGCAGAACCAGGCTCAGTGTGAGCGGCCATCTGCTGAGGCCCACTGGGGTTCAAGGAGACAGAAGCAGACATAGAAAAAGAAGCATAGAAGCATGTAACAGATTCTGCAGAGTGGGAGAANGGAAAAACTCCCTTTGAACAGGAAGAAACCTCCAGCAGAACCAGGCTCAGTGTGAGCGGCCATCTGCTGAGGCCCACTGGGGTTCAAGGAGACAACAGATAAAGAAGTTAAAAAAATTTGTTATTTGGCAGTCGGGCCCCGGCAGACTTGGATGCTGTGAATCCACATTCGATTTGATGAGAGAGAGTACTATGCCCCACCTTATGTCAAAATGATTGATGACTTATGACCTTTGAGACCTTTATGACCCCCCCTCCCACCATCCGGTCCCATCCCCATGGATGATTGATGACTTATGACCTTTGAGACCCCCTCCCTCTTCTGGCCCATCTTCCATCCGGGGGGATTTATCACTTCCAGAACCCTCCCCATCCTTCTGCTCCAATTTGTTCAAGGTGCAGGTGTTTGACTCCCACCTTTCCCACTCATAAGACTATACCTTCTTCCATCTGAGAGTGACAACTGTTTGATTCTAACACTAATTTCCCTCAAATTATGCTTTAAAATGTATTTAAACTATTCAATACCTTTTTTCCATCCACAGATCCTATTATAATTCCAATAAAGACATCCTTTCATTAAGCATCTTTTTACTTTTCTAAATTAATTTACTGTCATCGATCAAGCTTTAAAATGTGTTAAGACCAATCTTTAGTTCAACATTGAAATCTGTGCATCAAGGTTTTTCAAATCACGCTATGCTCACAAACACACCCCGTATTGCTAGTAAGTTTCCTTTCTTAAATCAAGCTTTAAAATGTGTTTATAGTTCTCTATGTAGTAGCACAAATGGTACACTGTCCCTTTAAGGCCAATTTCAGCTGTGCATATAAGCAGGTACCAACCTGCCACAAGGCTGATTGCTTTGTGACATCACATCTATCCGCTTCCTTTGATAAACTGTGCTGGGTAAGCGTGGTTGTTCACTGTTTGCTTAGCTTTAATAGTAGTCATTAATGCAAACTGGTCTGATCTGTCAAGCCTCCTTTGCTGCTCCTTCAACAGTTTAACCGATCTGTCTTGTTTGTTTGCTTGTTAATTTAAACCTATTGAAGTCAAGACATTTTTGTAGAGCTTTTCTGACTGTTGTCTCATTTCCAGCAGAACTTACCTGCGTCCTAATTTCCATTAAAATGTCCTGGATTTATTCCAGCTGGCATTGTTGGTTTGCCATAATAAAGGAAAAAAAAGAAAAAAATCAGCATAAGGTAGTCGGATTGCCTGGTGAAGAAGGATGGTGTCCTCCTCAGGAGATGCTGCAGTTGGTGCTTCCCACAGCCTTAAAGGAGATCCTTACTCAGGCTCACCAAAAACATGGCCATCAGGCTGTGGACAGAACTTTCTCACTCCTGAGGACAAGATGTTACTGGCCAAAAATGTCCTCTCATGTTTTGATTGGTGCAGGTCATGGGATCTATGCCAAGTGGCAAAAGATACTCAACCTCTTGTATGGACCTATATGGGCCATTTGCCAGCATCACGATCCAATGAGATCCTTGCTATGGATTTCACAATCCTGGAGCCTTCTCAGGATGGGTGGGAGAATGTGCTCATCTTAACTGATATTTTTAGTAAGTACACCCTGGCCATGCCAACCAGAGATCAATGCACCTCTACTGTGGATCATGTCCTGGTGACAGAGTGGTTTTAGAGGTTCGGTGTACCAGCCAGTGTTAACTCGGACCAGGGATGTAATTTTGAAAGTTTCCTTATCCAGCAGATCTATCAACTCCATGGCATTAAGAAGTCCAGGACCACACCGTACCGCCTTGCTGGAAATGGACAATGTGAAAGGTTTAATGGTACACTTCATAACTTGTTGCGTATCCTCCCCACCACCAGTAAGAGAGCATGGACCTCCTATTTGCCACAATTTGTCTTTTATTATAACGCCATACCAGATCACTGGAGAAAGCCCCTTCTTTCTAATGTTTGGCCCTTACCTAGGCTTCCCTTCTTCTTGGCCAGGTAGCATAACCAAGTGCTGGTGGTGTCGACAAGTGGGTTGCAGAGCACCAGAGATGCTTGCAACTGGCTTTTGACAAAGCCAGAGAGACGCTGAAGATTGCTGCAGATAGAAGAAAGAGAAATAATGACCAGCATGTTCAAGATTCTCCTCTGCATGAAGGTCAACTTGTCCTACTGCGAGACACCAGTCAACAGGGAAGATGCAAAATGACTGGAGCGAATTTACACTGTTGCTTCTACGGATGAGTTGAACAAAACTAAAATGGTCCATCACTCTTTACTAAAGCCAGTCGTTTACAGTGATGTCCCAGCATCACCT
>NW_015152373.1:61871-65556 GCF_000732505.1 Cyprinodon variegatus
TTTTACAGTCAACAATGAAGCTTCAAGTTTTCTTTTGAGACCAATGTGTGTACTCTGTTTCAGCAAACTGATTTTTTGTGTAAATACAGAAGCCCCAATCATAATTAGCCTCTGCATGCCGCCCAGGCTACAGGAAACTTATTTTAATTTAAATACAGATCTCTCTCTTCTTCCTAAACTAATTTATTCTTACCTCTTTTAACAAACCACCCTTGATTCAGAGAAATTATTATAATCTCTTTTCTTGGAATTTAGGTGACATATATCATTCTATATCCAAAGCTTAGCAGTTGTAGTTGCAGCTCTCATGCTCGCAGGTGTTTGCAGCCTAGCAACGGTTTGTTGTGACCTCTCTGGATATACGAGCACGTACCATCTAGCAACGTTTGGATCTGTTGTCATCATTTTGAAGCAGGGTTTTGGATCAAAGTCCAAGGGGATATTTTAAATAATTAAGAATAAGAAGGAGACAAAAACTGAAATTAATGTATGATTAATTATTTTTTTTATTTTCTTCTTCTGTAGAGTCCTTTTTTTTATTTTTTTATTAGCGATTTGTATCCAGGGCCACTGGAAGTAGCCTACTTTTGAAAAGGGGGTGCTACGAAATGTTTCTTGAGTTCTTTTTTTTTGGACAAAACGCCTATGAGCCTATAGGCCTATTTAAAATACAATAAGATTAAATAACTAAATAGATTGAGGTTCACTACTCTATTGTTATGTACACTTCAGTGCACACAACCAGGGTCTGTAACACACAGACACCATCAGTTCTCAGGTGAATATATGCGCTATTAATTAAACTACACAATAACACTATAACAATGCAGAATTGGTCAGCTGGCATCAACCTGAGTCACTGTGTTTATGTCATACATGACTCTATTAGCTCCAAAACCCTTTTAAAGAAACCACAAGGAAATAATTATAATATTATACAATTTAAGCGTTATTGAACAGTTCTCCATTACACAAAGAACACAGGATCAAAATAAACCAAAGACCCTTAGGTACCACAAGCTTGCTTGACGTTCCCATGACAACGTAACTTCCGTGAACTTGTGTTGATTAGGCCTCAACATAATTAAATAAAAATCCAAATACACGTAATAGTAAAATAAAAACAGTTAAAATAATTTCCCAAAATATTCATAAGAAATGTATAAACTGTGCAAAGTTTTTTTAAAATCTTCCTCCCACCACTAGCATCCTCAATACCTGCGGCCATGTTTGTACCTGTAAATTTGTGACTCATATTTCTACATTTCTTATTTGTACTCTTTGCAACTGATACTTTTAAAAAATTGTAGATTTGTGATTTATACTCAAAAGTTTATTTGAACTCATTTGTATTATTTCGCTCTCTAATGCCGAGTGGCATGTAGGGCCAGTGTTCTTTCAGACTAACATACCCATAGTCAATATATATGCGCAAGACGTCAGATTTGCATAGGCATACATATGCTAGTCCCATTTATCCTTTTGTTTATCCCCGTTTAGCTCTGTAGTTTTGTACGAAACATTTCCAGCAGAACCTACCTGCGTCCTTATTTCCATTTAAATGTCCTGGAGTTATTCCAGCTGGCATTGTTGGTAGGATATCTGCTGTGTATAGGGAGACTTGATTTTTCAGGTTGTTTTTCTGTTTGTGTAGTGGCATTGCATTTTTTGCTCTGGAAGAGAATTTTGTTGTGTGTACAGGAAAAACAGCAGCGAGCCCATTTACTAATAAAGGATCCAGGTCATGGAGGGGGAGGGGATCCAAGAAATGCAGGACTTGACTGCCCAATTGAAAGCAGACAACCAATGATTATGAGAGTAACAGTCACATTCTGCCTCAGATACTTCTACTGCCCCTTCTACTTCAAGCACATCTCAGAGTGCTCTTCCTGCCATGGGCCCCCCTGTGTCAGAAAGTTTGATATTCGTGCCTTGTGACAGGAAGTGTTCGGGGGAAGATCAGGAATAGTGTTAAATGAGTGGTTGGAGGAGGCAGATACCTGTGTGAGGGCTTGTCACTTATCACCCGAACATTTCCTGTCACGAGGCACGACACTGTTGCTTCTACGGATGAGTTGAACAAAACTAAAATGGTCCATCACTCTTTACTAAAGCCAGTCGTTTACAGTGATGTCCCAGCATCACCTATGGGGCAAACTCTGGTAATTAATTTGATTCATCCAATGAGGATGAAACTGATTCTGATTTGTTTTTGAGGGTAAATCTCCACCACCCGCTGCCTTTTTGTGCCAGCCAACCCACTAATAGTCAGAAACGACATGGTTCCTCTGTCCACAGGAGTATATCATCATGGAGCTCCTTCAAGATCTACACCTCAAGCTCCTAGTGTTGCCAGCTCAAGTAAAGGTCAGGTTCTTCCAAGGGCCACGAGAAGAACTACATGGTCAACAGCAGGACAGCACTCCAATGTCCACCATCTCCCAAAACCAATGAGATTAGTGCATGGGGTTGCACGTTCTCCTGGTCCACACTGCAATGCTGTAAACTGCTCCTTTAAGGTCAATTTCAGCTGTGCATATAAGTAGGTCCCATCCTGCCACAGGGCTGCTTGCTTCATAACATCAAATCCGTCTGCTTCATTGTTAAACTGTGCTGGGTAAGCATGGTTGTTTACTGTTTGTTCAGTTTTAATAGCAGTCATTAATAAAAACTGGTCTGATCTGTTGAGCCTCCTTTGCTGCTTCTCCAACATTTGGACTGATCTGTCCTGTTTGATTGCTGGCAGGAAGGTAGGGGCTAATGTGGCTTGGTAACATCAACCTCATGTAAACAAAGCCTTCACAAAACATCTTGTTACTGCTGCACAGCGTGGGCTGGAGTTATTCCAGGTGGCGTCGTTGATTTCCCGTAATAAAGAAATAAGATCCACCCCAGGTTGCCACGTCTATAACTTTTCTATCCACAAAACTTGCTTTCATTTAAATACAGATATCCTTTCATCAAGCTTCTAATAATAATAATAATAATACGTTTTATTTAAAAAGGCGCCTTTCTGGACACTCAAGGTCACCGTACAAAAGCATAAAAACAGTGTCAGAAAAAATAAAAACATTAAAAAAATACAGAGGCTGTGACAGTGAAATTGATATTTTTAAAGAGACTAAGCAATCTTGAACAGATGGGTTTTGAGTTGCATTTTAAAATGGAGAATTGGAGGGGACAGACAGGTGCAAAGCAGATGAGGATCTAATAGCACGGGAGGGGGTGGGAACATGCAGGAGGTCTGACAGATATGGGGGGGCAAGGTTGTGAAGTGCCTTGAAAGTCATCATGATAATTTTATAGTGAATGCGGAACTGTACGGGGAGCCAGTGGAGCTGTCGTGGAGAGGGAGTTCTTGTTATGATTCAAGCAGCTGAGTTTTGGACCAGTTGTAGTTTGTGAAGTGATTTCTGAGGAAGTCCAAAGAGGAGGGAGTTGCAGTAATCTAGTCGGGAGGTGACAAGGCTGTGCACAAGTATAGCAGTAGTGTGTGGGGTAAGGGAGGGACGGAGGCGGTTGATGTTTCTTAAGTGGAAGTAGGCAGACCGGGTAATGTTATTTATATGGGATTGGAAAGATAGTGTGCTATCGAGGACGACACCCAGACTCTTAAAGGAAAATTCCGGTTTTTAACACTTTTAGCCCATTTTCTGTAGTGTCCAGGATGAAATCGAATGATCGA
>NW_015152373.1:65707-68098 GCF_000732505.1 Cyprinodon variegatus
CCTTTAAGGTCAATTTCAGCTGTGCATATAAGTAGGTCCCATCCTGCCACAGGGCTGCTTGCTTCATAACATCAAATCCGTCTGCTTCATTGTTAAACTGTGCTGGGTAAGCATGGTTGTTTACTGTTTGTTCAGTTTTAATAGCAGTCATTAATAAAAACTGGTCTGATCTGTTGAGCCTCCTTTGCTGCTTCTCCAACATTTGGACTGATCTGTCCTGTTTGATTGCTGGCAGGAAGGTAGGGGCTAATGTGGCTTGGTAACATCAACCTCATGTAAACAAAGCCTTCACAAAACATCTTGTTACTGCTGCACAGCGTGGGCTGGAGTTATTCCAGGTGGCGTCGTTGATTTCCCGTAATAAAGAAATAAGATCCACCCCAGGTTGCCACGTCTATAACTTTTCTATCCACAAAACTTGCTTTCATTTAAATACAGATATCCTTTCATCAAGCTTCTTTGTCTTTTTCTAAATTCATTTACTGTCACCATTCAAGCTATTCTTTCACCTGTCCCCAGAAACCTTCCTAAATACCTCAAGTACCAAGAAACAGTTAGAAACGGTCATCCTTCCACTCATAACTCAGAACAAGTATGATAATTTTATGGCTTTTTCCCAGCTTCACCATCAACCAATCATTTGGTTTGATCATTTAAAACATTTGCCCGCACACACACACAAAACGCATTCACTTTGTTGACCCCCTTACCCCTTCCTTCTCATTTGTCCCCTCTGCTCCTTCTCAGGCTCCAGGTGGTATTCAAAACAAACAAAAAAATACTATTTTGTGTTTTTTGCACAGACCCTTTCCTGGGTTATAAAAGAAGGTGACCCTTTAATCAACATTTTCTAATTTTTTTACAGTCAACAATGAAGCTTCAAGTTTTCTTTTGAGACCAATGTGTGTACTCTGTTTCAGCAAACTGATTTTTTGTGTAAATACAGAAGCCCCAATCATAATTAGCCTCTGCATGCCGCCCAGGCTACAGGAAACTTATTTTAATTTAAATACAGATCTCTCTCTTCTTCCTAAACTAATTTATTCTTACCTCTTTTAACAAACCACCCTTGATTCAGAGAAATTATTATAATCTTTTTTCTTGGAATTTAGGTGACAGATATCATTCTATATCCAAAGCTTAGCAGTTGTAGTTGCAGTTCAGACTAACATACCAACAGTCAATATATATGCGCAAGACGTCAGATTTGCATAGGCATACGTATGCTAGTCCCATTTATCCCTTTAGTTTATCCCCTTTTTAGCTCTGTAGTTTTGTACGAAACATACATTTACAGACATCCCTAATTCCAAAAACTAATTTCTGGGAGTTTTTGGAACTTGGGATAATACCCCCTCCCCAATCTATTTTTTTTTTTTTTGGTTAATTTAATAGTTTTTCTTGAATTCTAATCTAAATTCTATAGAAAAAGTTAGTTTTAACTTAAATAAGTCAAAAATATGTAAAATTCCTAAATTTTACATGTATATTGACCTCATAAAAAATAGATTTTTCATAGAACTTAATTAAAAAGAAATTTCAATTTATGCAGCTCTCTTAATATATTTAAATCCTGTTAATCCCTGTTTTTCATTTCATGCTTTTCTGGGCTGGCCCCCTCCTGGCCCCCTGGTACATTTGGTCTAGATCCGCCACTGTTCCTCACCTTCACTAGACGTGGATATACTTTAGTATGTTCTGCTGTAAAATTAGTCCTATATTTGCATTTTTTACTCGAGGATTCAACCTCTGCTGTTTTACAGGATGCACAGCTTTGAGTGGTAACTAGGTGACTGTCAGAGAGTAACCAGAGAAACTTATTGGACTGATCCAATCAGCTATGAGGTAAGATCACTGTCAAAATAAACAGTGATCTTACCTCATATTAAACTACCTCAATGGGCGTGTATCGTATCCCTTTAGTTATGTAAAAATAAAAAAATTAAGGTCAGATCAACATACGCTTCAAAAAACACCGAAAAAGAATAATTAAATAGTTTTTTTGTACATGACTAAAGGGATACACGCCCATTGAGGTAGTTCAAAGTGGGTTTTTTTTTTTCATAAAAAACTAAAGGGATAAACGGTTGTTGACTGTGAGTATGCTGGTCTGACAGAACACAGGTTGGTTTGGAGCCTATTTGAATTGTTTTAAAGGGAAAGTCCATCCAGCAAGGAATAATCAATAGATCATTATTTATACCTAATACGTTTGCGGTGATTTAATCTATTTAGCTTTAATTAGTAAAAAAAAATTAATAATTTCCAGGAGTGGCCATTTTGCCCAAATATAGTAGCCCCTCCCTCCTGCCATCTTCCAGCAGTGACGTCACGGTGCGGTAAGCCTAGCGCCATTCTCCCCGCTTTCCAAGCTAAATCAATGGGAACTAC
>NW_015152373.1:68966-69981 GCF_000732505.1 Cyprinodon variegatus
TCGCACTTGCCTTTAAATCAGACACAGGAAGTCAGAACCAATTCATCTATCAGGATATTTACCCAACAGCCTGATCCTATTAAACACCGAGCGAGAAACATGATCCCTTTTTGACATCAACAAGTTTCCAAGTTGGTTCACATTTGACATGAACGTGTGACTGGGTGATATGGCCTCAAATCTATTTCACAATAAAACAGGAAATACAACTAATTTATTATTTATTTATTGAATAAATCAGATTACATTTTACTTGCAAGTAAACATTCAGATTTAAACATTTGTTTCCTCTCTTCAGGGTTCATACAGGAACGAGTAACTAAGTAATTTAATGCTTTTTAATGCTATTAGAAATCATTTTAATACCTCCATCAAGTACCGTAATCTTCGGACAATAAGCTGCGACTTTTCCTCCATTTTTTCGACCTTGCGGCTTATCTGTGGACTTTTACATCTAACGGCCACTAGGGTAATACCTAAATCTATGGATTTTATAATACACGTAACCAAAGGAATAATGAAGATATTTCTGTGCCGTTAGCACGCATCTGTTAGCGACTATCCATTAGCAGCCAGTACCATGGGAGATGCAGCTGCATCACCGTCTCCATCTGCTCCAGCTACATCAGCCTAAAGCAGGGGTGCTCAAGTCCAGTCCTCAAGAGCTACTATCCTGCAGCTTTTTGATGCACCCCATTTTAACACCCCTGGATCAAATGAGTGGCTCGTTAGCATGCCTCTGCTGAGCTAAAGGAGGGGATTGAGCCTGTCAATTCAGGTGTGTTAGAGAAGGGGTGCATGTAAGAGTTAGAGGATGGTAGCTCTTGAGGACTGGACTTGAACACCCCTGGCCTAAAGTATAAACTGGTACCATAAAGGGTAGTAAACCAGGTACTGGTTGAAATGTAAAAGTTACCAATCCTTAATCACCGAACCTTATCAATAAATTAAATGAAAGCTACACCAACCAGCACTAACAATTGATTTATACTTTGGACCAGGTCATCTGCGTGTC
>NW_015152374.1:0-1239 GCF_000732505.1 Cyprinodon variegatus
CAGACATGCCAGTTTCCCCTTCTTCTTCGCTTTCAGAGTCACTTTCCGTGCCGCGCGGCTCCTCAGAAATGATGCCGGCTTTTGCGAAAGCTTGTTCTGCATAAAGCACATACCTGTTCTTTTATACACAAGCCATGCCCACACTTCCCCCTTTAACGTTCTTACATACTCATGGTGGTCTCAATAACGTCCGCAGATAGGGCGCACCGCACCATAGTGCGCACCCCACATTTTGAGGGAGAAAAAAAGACGTTTATATGCGCCTTATAGTCGTGAAAATACGGTAACCTGACAATGGATATTTAATCAAGAGATAAATCTCTTTTCTTCACAAATAGGAAATAAAGTGTACCACACCAGTACAGCTGTATTGCACAGAATTTAATGTAAACACAAATGAAGTCCAGTGAAAAATTGCACTCATAGGCGTGTCTCATTGCCATTTTCAGGGTTGTTATGACAACAATGTTCTGCATAAAGCACATACCTGTTCTTTTATTGAGAACGTTATTTATTAACGTTCTCATGGTGGTCTCAACAACGTCCGCAGTAACAACACACATAGGGCGCACCGCACATTTTGAGGAAAAAAAAGACGTTTATATGCGCCTTATAGTCGTGAAAATACGGTAACATAATCACCAAATTTAACCAAATGCTTAATAAAATAAACAGTATATTTCAATAACTACATTTTAATCAGATATAACGCAGAGATAAACATAATTTCTATATGGCTCTAACACCATATAAGGTGAGACTGGAGTCTCTCTGGCCACCATATGTCAGCGTAACAATCTCCATTTTGGCTGACACACACAGAAAAGAGAACAGATAGAAATGAACAGATGAAACTGTTATTTTAAAATAAAAAGTTAAATAAAAAGAAATTATCCTTCAACATTACCAATGTCCGTCGATCTAGGAGCAATATTTACTCAGGAACAATGAAGTTGTTGCAGTGAAACCACAAAATGTTTTATGTTTACGGAACCATCGTCATGGCGACCAGCTGTTCCATCATGAAAATGTTGATATTTTAAAATTTGGCAGTTATCAAAGCTGAGATTCCAGGTAACGACCAATCAGTAACAGGAAGACTGATGTGTGTTGGCCTACAGGTTAGATATGATATGGCGAGGAAAACTAACAGCACACATCCCCCTGAATGAATCATTGCACTATGGAACAGGATGGTGGCAGCATCATGCTGTGGGAATGTTCCTTCTGCTGGAACTG
>NW_015152374.1:6854-16725 GCF_000732505.1 Cyprinodon variegatus
GAACCACTAATCTATTCTAGTCTATTTTTTTCAGTATACATCTTAAATGCTCTAGAAATTGTGCATTTATTTCTCCCAAAACTTTTTTTTTTTCTTTTGCGTGCAGAGGTGGGGTGGAGGCCCCAGAAATGTCTTGCTTGGAGCCCCATTAAACCCTAGCAACGCCACTGGGTGTGCGGGAGGTTCCCAGCCCGGGAGACCCACAGCGCTCTCTGCTGGAGACAGGTGGCAGATCTCCAGATCCCAACAGTATCGGGTGCATAAAATTATTTGGATTGAGTGTGTGTTAATCCCAGGAAACATGTACTCAGTCCTCATTTCATTTTCCATATTTCAAATTTATCTGACTTTAAACTGGTTTATTGTGAAGAGCAAATGACAGCACATTCACATTTTTCATAAACCATATGCAATTACACTTGAACTATATCCCGCAAAAGTGGCACAATTGACATGATGTTCTCAGCTGTCAGAAATATGTGCAGGATAAAATATGGCTTATCTGGAACCAGCACGCTGAAGGACTGAATCCTTTATATCTGATCTCTGTAGATTTGATAAGAATCAAGCAGCATCAAAAACACACCTGTCTCATTGGTAGGTAGTGACATAAATCTTTGTAAGTTCTGATAATTTAGCTAAGATTTATGCTAAATGTTTAGATTTTTTTGAATCCTTGTTAACTCTCGATTGCTCCCTGGGTACTGCACAATAAAGTTTAATTATTATCATTATTTTGGCTTTTTAAAATCTAAAATATCCCTTTTTTTTAGAGTACAGAACTACAGAGATATGTGCTCTTACCTTTTACACTCTTGTGTGACAGATTAGATCCATGTTTTTTTGTTTGTTTGTTTTCCTCTGTTTTTCTATGTGATGCTAATTGCCTGTTAATTTGTAGTTATGGCAATAAAGTAAAAAAAAAAAAGCAAGACTAAACAGACAGCTTATACTGTCCAGTATTATAATATTTATGGTATCATGTTATGCGATAGGTGCAGTTCTTGCTGACACTAAATAGATTATAGATAGATGAATAAAGTAAAAACAGGTTGTCATCATGATTTTGCAGATGCAATAGTGGAGCTGGAGCGATACCTATCAGCTCCATCTCAAGACTGAGTAAAGGATGCCCAAATATTGGGCAGAGCACAAAACTATCTAAATCTATTCCACCCAGTCAAACAGTACCTTATCACAGCAGCCTCCTCTGTTCCCTGTGAAAGAGTATTTTTCTAAGCTGGATAAATTATCTAAAAGACACAAACAACATCAACAACAAAAAAAAACAAAAAACTTTGAGCCCTTGTATTGTGCAAAAACTACTTTTCTTAAATAAAAACAAAATTACAAAGACCTGAAGTAACACAATCATCCTTTTTATTACAAAAAGCACAATGTCAAAAAAGACTCAGTACAACAAGCACCAAAATATTATTAAGAAACCAAAAATGTTTACAGTGTTAATAATTTATAGTTTCAATGTTTAACTTACTCAGATTCTTTAAAGAGATACTTAAACATATGTAAAACACATAACTGTTATTATATACAGTACATAGGAGATGTATCACTTTCACATGTTGTAATTTGCAACAATAGCGACGGCCAACAGATGCCACCAAAGGAAATAGAATGAAACTTCAGGTAGTGAAACATTTTATGACACAATGGTTCAAAAAAATTTAATGCTTCAAAAAGACAAATTTTGCGATCACTGCTGCTAGCTACTGTTGTCTACAGAGTGTTGTCACAGTCACTACCCGATCCATTTTGGTAGCACAATCCGTATCCCTGAAAATAATAAGCGTACTAAGCAAAAGTATATAAATGGTTAATTATTTATGTAATGAGAAAATAAATGCCTTTCAATCCTTTCTGGTTTATCACTTGTCTCTGCCCGATCAGTCCCGGAAATGGGATCCTGCACTACTTCTGGGAGCTAACTTTTTCCGCTTTGGATTTATACATAAATCTAACCTTTTTAAGTTTTATTTTTTCCTTTCGTGTTAAAATTATGTTATATAGTGTATAATCTAAAGAAAGAAACAACTAAAATGCATATAAACACGGCCTATCTGTCATTGTTTTTCAGCTAATGACTGGCTTGATTATTCATTCCATTGACCTGTTTAACTCTGCCTGGTTTCCAATCACTGCTTATCTTATCCACCTGCTCCTGCCTCTATTTAAGGTCCTTGAATCCAGTAATCAACGCCAGATTATCTTGTCTTGCTCTCAGGGGCCAGTGGGGAGAGGGTTTTTAGCATTCCATAGTGTTTCTAATTTCCTGATCTGCCTCTCATCCACTGAGTGTGTCTCTTCCGTCTGATCTCAGTCGAGAGAGTGGTTTTGAACGTTTCGTAGTGTTTCTGATTTTCTGATCCTAATCTGCCTCTCACCCACTGAGCATGTCTGTTCCCATCTGAACATTCTACTTAATAGGTCTGAGGACCCCTAGAACCCTGGACCCGCCTGTTCCTATTCCGATTGGTATCTCTGACCGGGCTTTGGACTCCTGGACCTCTGAGCCTTCCTGTTCTGATCTGTTTCCCTGACCTGGATCGGACTCTTGCATGTTCTCCAGGGCTGCTGTATCTGGGACACTCTGGGTGGCACCCATCGCATCTCATTGGCAGCCCACCAGCTGAATACAACCTCTTTCTCTGATGATGGACTGAACTGTTAAACCAGGTTAGTGACTCACATGGATAATCATGTTGGTTTGTCATGGTCACTAACCTGTCTGTCTAACAGAGTTTGTTATAGACGCCCTAGCCGCTGATACCGCGGATCCACAGCCTGCTCCATAAAAAAAAAAAAACTCAGTTATCCCACCGTCTGTCTCACCTTGAATACTGTGTCCTTCTTTCCTGTTTTATGACACTATTCATATTTAGCCGGACTGCTCTGAGAATGACCGGTGATGTCAGACAGAATGTAAAAAACTCCAATTGTCTTAGAAATGTCATTGAGTATTTCTAAAGGTTATCATTCCATAACAATTTTAGGATAGAATTAAGTACTTTTAGTACTATGGTGACCTGGATGGATATCTGCTAGAAAATGCGCAAATAAGCCGATGAGGGGAATGGCAGCCTAGTGGTTAGGGCACAGAGCTTGGAATGCTGAGGTTCTGAATTTTACGCGCCAAATGCATGGCAGTACAGAAGATCTCTGGCGCAGGTTGACAATATATCATTTGCACCTTTCTTAAAGATATATTACTACAGTAGAATAAAAATATTTCAATAAGGACCTTCCCTTTCAGAATATATTTGAATGTTTGTGTTTCCTCTGCCTTAGTTCGCTGTAACATCCAGTCCTAAATCCCAGCAAGTCCGCACTGATGCAGAAACTATTTAAGGGCGGAACACTTAATGTGGTGGACACACTGCGGGAACACGCAAACGGAAGATTAGTGTTTAGGGGCTGGTTTTGCATTAGCACCAGGTACAGTACTGGATTAGAGTGTCGACAGGAGATTTACAGCAAAAACAAAACAAAGAGTTTTCTCTCCAATAATTTAGTATTTTTTAAATACAAGGGGATTTGATCTACATCGAAAATATTTTCAATAGTACATTTTCATTTGATCCATTGTTTCTCTAAACTGTCTCCCTTGAGTTTTATAAGCAATATACACCATAAACATATGCTATCCAGTTTCAGGCATGTTGCTACATTCACACAAATCTGCTGTTAATCAGTTATTTTAAGTGAACTATTCAAACCTTTTTGACCAAAACCTTTTATTTTCCCTTTTCTTCCTGCTTTCCTTTTTTCTTGCACATTTTTCTGAATATTATATCAGTTTCCCTCTTTATCACTTATGTCCCAGTTTTCCTGCCATTTTTTCCTAACATAGTTCTAACATAGATGATTATTTTACATTCAACCTTTACTGAAGGATTTTCAAGATACAATTTTTTAGATTTTAGTGCCTGTTTAGCTAAAAGCTCAACCTCTTTGTTTTTAATCACATTAATCACAATTTATATGACTCAAACATATAATGCATTTGATGCATTAAAATGCCGTTGTGTTTCAATAGGTACATAGCAAATAATGTAGATAAACTATAAAGTAGGTAAATAATAAATAAGTTTGAAACCATAGGACATTGAACTGACTGTGTTTCTGGTAACAGTAACACAGGTAAAAAGAAACTCTTTGTTTAACGGAGAACTTAGTTTCCCTGATTTCAGGTTTAGAAAACTTAAGAGTTTTCAGTAAACCTGCTTCATTAATCGGACCCCAAAATAGAAAATCTACATGAGAGACAAAAACAAAAAAAGCCTGACTGAGACTGGCTGACATGACAAGATTGGAGATAGAAATGTAAACATTTACAGTAAAGCTATTGCTACAGAGACATTAAGAACCAAAACACAACCAGCTCAAGCAGCAGCCTTGGTATAGCAGCGAAAACACATTGGCAGTAAACCCTAAATGAAGCTTTGACTAGAAAAAGAACCAAACATATAGAATAATCCCAGCTTCCATCTTTAAAGGATTGGAAGAGGACAAAGTTTACAAGGAATCTTTTCCAGGAGTTTCAGAAAGAAACCGACTGAATGTGAAAAAAAAGACAGACATGTAAAGACCAAAATATCTGTTGAACAGTGAGAGGGTTTCCTCGACAGGAGGAGACTCAACACAGAAACACTGAGGAATCAGGAAAGAGAAGGAATCCAGGATAAAGAGGTTCAGTGAATGTGGTGTTGAAGGTGAAGAGGTGGATCAGTGAGTCAGAGGAGACTCTGTAGAAGGACAGAATGCCAGCAGGACAGTCCACATGCACTGCTACTCTGTTAGAGACAGAGGAGGAGGAGATTGATTGATGCTCCTTATTGTGCCAGACAGAGTAACCATGATCAGAGCAGTTTAGAGTCCAGGAATGATCATTCCATCCAAACCAACAGTCTCCACTGTCTCCTTTCCTCATGATTCTTCTGTAACTCACTGATATATAAACCGGTCCTCTCCACTCGACCTCCCAGTAACAGCGACCAATAAGACCATCACTACACAGCAGCTCAGGCCAGCCATAAAATCTGTCTGGATGATCAGGGTACGACTGAAGCTCCTTCACCTTTGTCACCTTCCTGTTATCTTCAGACAGCTTCAGATTTTTGTTCACTGTGTTTGTGTCGATAGTGAGCTGACAGGAATCTGATGGAGAGAACAAACACAATCCGGCTGCAATTATTGATTATAAAATCTTTGATGATGACTCATTAATGAGTGATGGACAGTTTGAAGATGGTTGAATGTGAGTTGCTTTGCTGTCAGGAATGCAATGAAAAACACACTTACACTTCCTCAGTGCTGGTTTCAACCATCGGACTCCATCAGGCTCCCTGAAAGGAGGGGGGTCAGAACATCAGTAACTTTCAGCAGGAACACATGGGCATTGTAATAGATCAGATCAGATTCCACCCTGACATGCTGCTGGAAGTAGAAGAAGAACTGGACCTGGGTCATTTGGACCCTGTGACCTGCTGCATATGTGGTCTGGTCCATTGTGGGAGAAAGCAAACAAACAGAGCAGAATAAGCTGACTAAGCAGACAACATGATGCAGCCTGTAGTGTCTGATAGCTGCTAACAATGAACTATGCTGCATAAGGCTAGCTGATGACTGAGGAACATTGGCTCATGATTGTCAGGCAAGCTGCAGTCAGTCAGGCCTCTGGACCAAATTCTCTTCATACTTTGGAAATTAAAGAGTCCAAATCAATCAAGCTGGCTTTCCCTGTCCCAGTACGGAAGGTTCTGCCACAGCAGACATTACATGGTTCTGTTCTTCTGTTCTTCTGTAGTTGTCATGTTACAGCCCATTTTTAACTAATTATTTTCATTTTATCTTTTTTAATCAGGGAGGAGACGGACACCAGCCAGTCTGGTTCTTCATCTCCAGTTTTAAGAGCTCTCACATCATTAAGGTTTATTTAGTCCAACATCAACACTGTGACTGTAGCTGATTGATGAGGGGAGAGCCAATCAAACATGTTTGTCAGCATCTATCTGCTCTAGTTACTAGACAAGATGAGCTGCAGCAGCTGCATCTGTCACAGACCTTCATCAAAGAGTCGTGACCTGTCTGAGACTTAAAGTCCTCCGCTATGATAGGAGCAGAATCCAGGTCAATGTTCTTTATCTGCCTGAGTTGGAATATAAATAGCTGTGTTGGCTACGGATGAAAATGTTCTGACCAAGAAGGACGGTCAGAGCAAATAAACTGATGGACAGATGCTCCAGATGTGCTGAATCAGAAGGGGAAAGTCCTCAAACCATCTGTTATTAGATATGACACTGTTGTTTTTGACAGCCATCTTAGATTTATTCGAAGTTTTTTTAAGGGCAAAAACTAGTGTTAGTTTTAGTCACATTTTAGTCATCACTATATGTCATAGTTTTAGTTGGTTTTAGTCGACTAAAACTTAAAAAATGTTTTAGTGTAGTTTTAGTCAATTTTTTGTTGCACTTCAAAAAACAGTTAACCTTTACAATTTCGAATAACAACCAGATTCTTTACCATACTGACAGCTCTTGCATTGATACCATCAATGCTGTTGGGCAGAAAACTTTGATCTAAATAGAATTCAAAAAAACTTTCTTAATTAATGCTCTACTTTATAAAAAGTGTCTCACAAAAGTTGTGAAAATAGCAAATCTAGGTCAACACATCATACTGGTTAATACAGCAGACAGGACAGCTAACACAATTTACAATAAAGGAATGGCAGGTGTACAAGATTTCCATTCAAAACACCTTCTGACTTACTATGAATTATGCATTACACACAGATCAATCAATCTTCATTACTCCAAAAAAGCATCTGGGTCTTTATCCAAAAACAAACAGTATGAAATTATATATTTTCTTTGGATATAATTTAGGGCTTCCTTTTGGTATAAATTAAAGGATGTTTACTATAAACTCTTGTGAGCTGGAAGAAATAAAATCTTGACAGACAAAGGTTTTTTTATGCTTGGCAGACACTGATAAGCCACACATAGTTCATTAACTAGCAAGGGCAGAAAGAGACATGCTGCTGAGAGCGAACCATCATTGTGGAGAATAAAGCGCAGACTCGAAGCCAGACCTGTGCAAAGGCAGATGTCTGCACAAGCCCAACTGGAAGGGCAGAGTTTGTCAGAGTTGAGCGTTGATGTTCTGCTGGAGACAGATTATCCAGTTTGATATCCAGAAACTGGGGAACCCGCATGAGAACCCACTGGGAACTGGATGATGGTGTGTTAGTTCACTGGTTCTGAGTCCAGCAGGTTTTCCAATCTTTGCTTTGTCAATTTTTGTGTCCTCCTGCTTTGTTCTTTGAAATGAGGTGTATATCTGGAGTCCATCTGGAGTCTATAATCTTTTCAGAAATTGGTGATTATATGTTCTGGAATGTCCAAAAGAGTGAATGATCTGGAGGTAGTTAGACCTAAAGTATTTGATTTGCAAAGTTAACTTAAAGTGACATTCCATTAAAGTACAGTTGGGTCAGAGGAAACAGGACAGTGTTTGATCTTGGCCACAGTGATTCTAAATAAGACAATGAAACAGATCAAGAACTAACTGCTGTCTGTTCCAGCTTAGAAACCACAAGGACTTGCCAGAACATCATTAGCTTAGGATTTAAACATTTGAATCTGGGAAACAGAGAACATTGTTCAGCATTAGAGCACTGTTTTTTAGGGTGAGGCATATAGAGGTAATAGTAAGGATTGGGATAAATGTCAGGGTTAGGCATAAAAGCAATAACTAAAATGAATGTAAGTGTTATGCCATGATCATACTTTTTAGACATTGGGAACCAGTGTCCATATTTCTTCTTGACATGAATATGTGGAATCAGCTGTGGAATCCCTGCAACAACCCCCGTTTCAGGCAAGGCCTCCACAGGCAAGTCACATGGAAGCCACCAGAGGTGTGAAAACCTACCCCCCTCTCTGTGAGGACAACAAAACCACAGAGCACACAGGATTCTCCCTCTCTTTTGCCTATTCTGTTCCTGATCTCTTCTGCCCCTGCGCTCAATGCTGGGGTCCGCCTCGGCTGGTTCTCCACAACAGTGGAGATGCTGGCCCCAGGGGAACCAGATCTCTAGAACCATCAAGGATAAATCAGAACCTTTCAGAACCAAACTGCTGCAAAACAGACATTTTGCAACACATAAATATAAATTCCCAGCTGGCTGGGAATAGAAAAGAACATAAAATAACAACATTTATTTGGCGTCCCTGATTGCTTTGCCCATTAAAACACAACATAAGTCAATGTAAATTCTTAATATGGATAGAAATACAAACGTGTAGATGGTGGGTGTGTGTGTTTGTGTGGACATAGGTTATACTGGGTTAAATCTGAAAAAAAACAAAAAAAAAAAAATTTAATTCATGTATAGACAAACTTCTTTATATAGTACTGGCAATATTTTATATCTATTTTACCCCCTGAGCAGCGCTAATCAAGGAGGAATATTCTTGGAAATAAAGCCAAAATTTCCAAAGTAAGAATCTCTCTTGGAGTAATGAATATTGATTGATCTGTGTGTAAGGCATAATTTGTAGTAGATCAAGAAGTATTTGCTTTGAGATGGAAATCTTATATGTCAACAACTATTTCTAACTATTGTAAATTTTGTTAGCTTCTATGTCTGGTATTTTAACCAGTGTGTTGAACTAGATTTTGCCATTTTCACAGCTTTTGTAAGGCATCATTTTATACAAAAGTTATTTTGAAATTAAAGATTTCCACCAAACAGCGATGACGAACTACATGGGAGCATGGTACCTCCAGCAATGGTAGTATCTAGGCTTAGAGATGTCAGTCTGGTAAGGAATCTGGTTGTTATTGGAAATTGTAAAGATTAAGTGTTTCATGAATTGCAACAGCAAACTGACTAAACTAAACTAAAACTATCACAAAACATAATGACTAAAATGTGACTAAAACTAATAATGGTTTTAGTTCTAAAGATGAAAACTAAAACTAAATCTAAGACGGCTGTCAAAAACAAGACTGC
Source organism: Cyprinodon variegatus (assembly GCF_000732505.1). NCBI lineage: Eukaryota > Metazoa > Chordata > Actinopteri > Cyprinodontiformes > Cyprinodontidae > Cyprinodon > Cyprinodon variegatus. Next base: position 15,892 of record NW_015152374.1, read on the forward strand.
GTTAGAATCCAGAAGAAACACTTTGATGAATCCTCACCTGAATATTACCAATGTCCAGTCTGGATCAGGCAGAAACTTCTCCCCTGAATCTTGGAGGTTGTTGTTCTGCAGGTCAACCTCTCTCAGAGAGCAGGACTTGGACCTCAGAACTGATGACAGAACTTCACAAGTTCTCTCTGAGAGGTCACAGGATCTAAGTCTGAGAGACAAAATGAAACACGTTAAAGAAGAACAAGTAAGATGAACAGTAAGAATTATCCTATGGGTCAGTATTTAAGATACAGTGTTCACTGATTGCCAACTAACTAGTCCCTGTCCTCCTGTTCACTGATTGCCAACTAACTAGTCCCTGTCCTCCTGTTCACTGATTGCCAACTAACTAGTCCCTGTCCTCCTGTTCACTGATTGCCCACTAACTAGTCCCTGTCCTCCTGTTCACTGATTGCCAACAAACTAGTCCCTGTCCTCCTGTTCACTGATTGCCAACAAACTAGTCCCTGTCCTCCTGTTCACTGATTTACAACTAACTAGTCCCTGTCCTCCTGTTCACTGATCACTGACTAACTAGTCTCTGTCCTCCTTCATACTTATACTGCCTTTAGCTTTGCACATGATTTTGCTACACATTCCAACATTTCTACATCCTTCCTCCACGTATGATTACCTTATATAAGGGGAGTGTTGTTAGTGGTTAAAGCAGTGCGCTTGTGCTCTTAGAAGGTTGCAAGTACCCAATTCGATCCCAACAGCCTGCCCTCTGGCTTTCCGAGCAAAACCCTTAAACCCACACTGCTCCTCTGGCGCAATACAATGGCAGCCCACTACTGTCAGGAC
>NW_015152374.1:16939-22252 GCF_000732505.1 Cyprinodon variegatus
GTTCAAGTACCGCAGGAAATCTGAGTGGCAGTCAGTTACTCTATTCACCAACTAACAACCGCATTATGGGTAAACCCTGTTCCGCCCTCCACCGAATCAGACAAACACTGGAACCACGGCACACAGACAGGAGTCAAGGATTCAACAACGTCTTTGGAAACGTGAGTCAGCAAACAAATCCTCTTCTCCAAGTTCACGGGTCAAATTCCCCACTGAGCCTGAACTAACCACTGTGTCTTCCCCTCACTTTACAGTTCCGGTTGAGCAGTGTTCAGAGCAACACTTCCCCCTCTGTTTAACCACTTCAATAAAACCTCTTAAACCTTTTCCCTGGTCTCTCTGTTCAGTTTTTCTGCATTTGGGTCTGAACTTTGTAAAATCATGACAACTACGCCCCAAGGGGATGGGTCAAATGCAGATAGTGAATTTCCCCATTTTGGAACAATAAAGGGATTTACATACACATATACAACTGAATTCACTGACTTTCACTCTTCGTGGTGAAAATTTTGGTTCTAACTTTTGTTTGTGTTGAATACATTTCTATTTTAGAAATCATAGCCATTGAGGGTCTGCCTTTTGTTGTTGCCCCTGAGCCGGGTCAGAACCACACAATATATGGAAGATAAACTGGGAATACTTTATTTTCAAAAAAGTCAGCCGTTCAGATGACTGGAAACAGATTAGAAAAAATGATGATCATGGTATAATGTATTTAATGATGACAATTAATCGATTTTTAATACAACCAATCTGTGTATTTTCATAAGCATGCTGACAATTGATATATTTTACTATAATGACTGAAAAAGAGAATGAAGCAGTTCAGACCTGAGAGTTTCCAGTTTGCAATTTGGACTCTTCAATCCAAAAGACAGCAGCTCCACTCCAGAATCCAGCAGCTTGTTGTTACTCAGGTCCATCTCTTTCAGAACTGAGGAGTGGGAGCTGAGAACTGAGGCCAGAACTTCACAGCTTCTCTCTGAGAGGTTACAGTCATTTAGTCTGAAGAGACAGAGATGGAAATGGAAAACAAGGATCCTGATGGATTAAAACTGAATAAAAAAATCATAAAATTAAACAAGACAGAGGAAAATTCTCAAAGGGGCAAATATAAAGTTCCTTACTTATAGAGTTCCTACATAAATTTGCCCCCTTTGGTGAGAAATTGATCTGACATTGGTGTTGTGCAGATAAATGGGTATGGAGTACCAATCATGCCATAACTAAAAATAAATACAGAAATAAATAAATGCTCCAAAAATAAATAAACATACAATTAATTGCCCCCCAACTCGAGGATGATGATGGCTAGAGTAGATGGAGATACCAATTCTGGCAATATAGAATTAAATAAAAAGACTTATTTTGAAACAAACACTGTTTATTAAGGATAGCACAACATAGAGACATTATAAGTCAATTTAAAATACAAATATATATTACATTTTTAAAGGGAACACGTTTTTTTTTTTTTTTTACATTGGCCCCTTCATTTTAAAGATTAGACAATAGGCCTGAACTTAATCAAGAATAGTGTTTGATGCAGGTTTAATTGGGCTGTCTGTCCCTGCCATAATTAGTTCCTTATGTCTAAATCGGACAAACAGAATCCCAACTTTTTCATTTTTGGCTTACAAACATGTTTTTTGATAGCAAAGTACTCCTGAAAGTTTAGAGTTGTTAGACCGTTGAATTGTAAAGCTACAAGGGGGAAGAGATTAAAGCAAACTGTCTGTCCCTGCCATAATTATTTCCCCCTTGCAACTTTACAATACAAAGGTCTAACAACTCACACATGATGTGGGCCAAACCTGCACCTCAATCCTTTTTGATACATTGACAGATACTGTACTTTTTTTTTCAGACCACATAACCCTGAAATATTGATAACAAGTAAAAGTAGCTTTCAAGATTTCTCACCATTCTTCAAATCAACTTATAGTTTACTTTAAATAATTTACCAATGAGCACGTGAAGAGACAACAAGGAAAATAATTAGGCATTTTTAACCTATCAAATTCAAATAAAACAAATGGAAAATTATTGATCTTAATAATAAATTATTTAATATATGATTGCATAATTGACAGCTCGAGATAGGCACAAGCACCTCTTGCGACCCCAGGTGGAATAATTGTGACAGACAAAGGATAGATGGATTACATAATCATTTAACAATGTTTATTTAAATACTTAATACATGTAAAGATTTCATGTAATAATAGAAAAAAGCAAAAAATAATTTATTATTGATTGTTTTGAAAACACCAATTTAGGTTCACACAACACAGTTAACAGTCCCGAATTTTCTAATAATCATATCAACAACAAAAAAAATCGATTAATATTTGTAAAAAAAAGTATAAATATGAAATGTATTTCTCAGTGGTACTGAGATCTAACAGAACACTTAATTTTTAACATTTCCGGTACCCCAGCAGCTTCATTTGCAGTTAGAAAATTTATGGTGAAGCTTCTTTGGTTCTTTTGCTTCCCTTGCGTCCAAATAAGGCTAAACCAGCAGCGGACAGCAAAACTGTCCACTGCAGTGTTTGTTGCACTGACAGATGAGGGATTCTTCCTTACAGCTCCTATAAACACAAAATAAGCATAATTTATTAAATATACCAAACATTTAGAAATTGATCTCATTTATAATTTAGTTTATAAAGTCCCTCCGTTGGACATGAGGGTGAAAAAGAGCAGGGATCCAGGTGGAAAAAGGGTCCCAGCATTCTGGAGCACCTCGCTCTTCTAGCTGGCCCATCTTCATGAGCTGTTTTCCGCAATTGCGGTCATACAAACAAAACAAACCGGCCTCCTGTCTGCGGCACTGTATGCCGTCACCTACAATTTGGGACAGGTGCATCAGAGTGTCTGCGGAGGAGGCGGAGAGGTCTTTTTGTTCACTCTGACACCAGCCTTTATGCTGACATATGGTGGCAGGAGTGGCTCCAGCATCACCTTATATGGTAATGCTGTAGGCTGTGTGAGAGGGTCTGGATGTTGACCTGGGGCTTTAGAAGAGACACTTCCTGACTGACTTCAGATAAAATTAATTAATTAATCCTCAAACATATTTCCTCCTTTCTGTGCACTGTCTGGGAAACATACATCATCACATCAGGACCGGATAATAAAAGGGTGATTTACAACACTTGGTAAGACTTGGTGTTATTAATACACAATAGTTAAATAGCAAAACTTTGAAAGGTCAAAGTTGACCTCATCTCGACAACTCAGGTATAATAATTTTCCAGTAGAAATCACAACATGAGTGGGTTTTGATGTGTAAGTTTGCAGTGTAAGTTGGGAGCTCTAGGTGTAATTTTGCTTGTTATCAATACTGGTTATGATACATTTTTCTGCACTTATTCTTTATGTATATGCAGAGTTGTAGTCAATAACTGATATAAAAATGTGTTGTCTTTATAAAGATGGCTTTCAATTAGGTTTCATCCTCACGTAGCAAAAACTCACCCCAAAAATCAATAATTCATTATAGAATTAATTAATAAGTCTGCTGATAAAACCATTTTTTTAACTCTTATTTTAACCAAGACACAAAATTAAAGGTTAGCCAATATTTTACCCTAAAAGCTACCAATGGTACTTGTATTTAAAACAGCGAACACAAATATTGTTCTTAATATGCTTTGACCAGCTTAGACTTACCTTAAAGAAGAATAATCTTGGAAATTCAAAATCTTCGATCCTCAGACCAGCGACAGTCCACTCTTTATGATGAATTAAGGCCATAAAAATTGTGCTATTGTAAGTTGGGTTCTTCAATTCCAAAACATTCCTGTTCAAGTGTCGAAAACCACACAGTGTAGTGAAGCGTCATCTTGTGGGGACATCCTCTATTTGCACACTTTTTAAAAGTTAAACATGCCCACTTAACAATTTGGGCATGTCTCCATGCAGTGGAACTAACAGACAAGTGGAGGATAACTGACTGTGCTTTGGTACAAACCAGAGCATTTTCATGCCCACATTTGGAAGTTAAGTCATGAAAAAAACTTCAATGAATGTTGAGACAAAGAAATGTATGCTCTAAGTACTACAATTATTCAGGGAATATAATCCATGGTGAGACATACTTTTCTTTTTCTTAATTTTCAGATGATCCCAGAGTACAGGGACTGAAACCTACTATACATAGTGTAATAATGGCAATTAGACTCAACTGGATCCCCTCACCTCTAGCCAAAGATATCAAGCACACAAAAGAGAAAAAAAAAAAAAAAAACTTAAAGAAGCCATAGCAGAACATCATGGCTTCTCTCTAAGGTAAACAATTCACTGTGAAGAGAAAGAGATTTAAATTAAATTTAAAGTGTTAACTAAATTAAGAGGGATTATTAAATCATTATTTTTGCTCCACAAAAGTGTTTAACTAGCAGATTTTTAGCATCAGTCAGGTCTTCTGGAATTAAGATTTTACTTAGTCAATAAAACAACTTGACAGTGTTTGTTTTGATTGAATACATTATAATTGAAATGTAAATATATCATTTTTAATATCACTTTAGTTGCTCCTCAGAATATCCAGGATAATACACAGCAAATATGCTAGTGTTAAAATCTTAGGTGTGGTGTTAATTAAATAGTGTCTATTGTATTATCATTGGCACACAGCAGTAAAATAGCATTGCGGAGTGTAATTTGTGACATATTTACATTGTTAAATTTGAGTGTCAACTATTTGCTGTTTAGTTTAAGCTTGAGCCTCATATAACGGCTGCAAACAGAGCTCAGAGTATTGAGTTAAAAGTTCACTTTTTGTCGCCATTGTTCTATAAAAGTACATTTTAAGATAATTTGAGTTAAGAACATTATACCTTAAAGCTTCACAATATGGCCCATTTACTGATTTACTGCGTAATAAAAAAAAAAAAGTTCAGATGTTGAGAGGACTGTGGCAACCAGCGGACCTCCGAGGTCAGGGCTAATGTTAGCCTGTCTGCAGCAGCCCTCTCCGCATAGCTGTGTGTGAAGTATCTCTGGGTCTGGTGGCAATTTTTTTGTTTTATTTTTATGTGTAGTGTCTCTTTACTGGTTTTAGCAATTAGTGTCCAAACAGAACTTCTGTGAGTACTTACAGAACTTTCTTTGAAGTTTTGACCACTGGCAGCAGCCTGATAAGAACCTCCTCTGAAGCAGAGTATTTCTTCAGGTCAAACACATCCAGATCTTCTCCTGATGTCACTAAGATGAAGGCCAGAGCTGACCACTGAGCAGGAGACAGTTTATCTGTTGAGAGACTTCCTGATCTCAGAGACTGTTGGATCTCCTGGACCAGAGAAC
>NW_015152374.1:23617-25296 GCF_000732505.1 Cyprinodon variegatus
CCAATGCCAGCCACTCCCTTTGTCATCACTGTTCTGATTGGTTGATCTCTTCCAGGTGGGACTTTAAAGATGTCTTCTTGTCTGATTTTTTTTTCTGGTCTGTTTCTTTTCCTGGATGCTGTTTCAATCTGTCTGACCTCATGTTCTTCATTGATCCCCCCAGTCCCTCCCTCTGTAATGTAGAGCTCTGTGTAGATCTGGTTCAGAAGGGTTGGACTTCCTGCTTTAGCGATCCCCTCAAACAAAGACTCGAACCTCTTCTTAAGACTGGACTTAAGGTTATGTTGACCATATAATAAAACAAGCTCTGAAACATGAAAGAATTTCATTAGTGTTGAAACAATTCCCATCAGTAGATTATCTATTCTTGCTGCTCTTCTGACTGGAATAAATTTATCATTCATCTTAATAGAAATCTTCTTACTGCTTTGAAGACATTCAGCCAGCTCCTCCTGCTTCCTCCTCCTAAGGAAGTTCAGGGTGATCTTCACCAAAGCCTCTCTGATGCCTCTCCTCTGCTCTTGATCCTCACCCTCCAATGCCTCCTCGTACTCCAACTGACTCTTTGAACCTAATGGCCCAACTGGCATTAGAACCTTCTGGATCTTCTTCAGCTCGTTCTTCACAAAATTAACAATGTTTGCCTCCAGCAGCTGAAAAGAACAATATATGAAGGAGGACACATCAAACTGAGATCATTAAGCCAAACATTAGATCCATGTTGGACAGACTGACAGTCCTCTGATCTAAAAAGAGCAGAATGGATATGACTGTGAACATAGAGAAGTAGTTGTAATACAGTACATGTACAGACCAGAAATATGGAGTCCAGCTGGGTTTGGTGCTGCTGGGCAGATGGACCACTGGGACCCTCTGAGTTCTGCTGGCCCACTCTGTGGAGGAACCAGCAGGCATTTACTCACATTCTGTAACAATACATGTTGTATCCTGCCTAGCTACACTATATTGAAACAAGAATTTTCTCACCAATCTTAATTATTGGAATCAAGTGTTACAATGACTTTCATGGCCAAGGGCGTATAAAATAAAGCACCTTGGTATCCAAACTGTTTTTACAAACATTTCTGAAAGAATGGGTCGGTCTCAGGAGCTCAGTGAATTCCAGCGTGGAACTGTGATAGGATGCCAGCTGTGCAATAAATCCAATTATGAAACTTCCTCCTTCCTGAATATTTTGCAGTCAACTGCACTGCATGAAAAGTGAGATTTTCTTCCCCGTAAACTCCCGCAGATCTCCCTGATTTTCGTCAGTTTCCGACAATTTGCAACCCGCGCTTGTCCGCGTTTGTCAGTGCCACAAATTGTCGGAAACGGACTCTGGCGTATGTGGAGAGCGATCAGCTGTACTAATGGCCCTAATTAGCATTGAATAACCTACTCAGTATTGGCTGAAACCACTATTCTCAAACAAGTAAAATCGCTCGTGATTGGCAGCAAAACCACACGTGGCCACGCCAGGCTTTAATTTTCATAAACATAGCTGCTGTTATCCAGGAATATTTTGAATCAGGACACACGTACGAGGTGATACTGGATATGCTCAAGACTAATCACGAAATTTCAGTTAGTTTGCATACACTTAAGACCAGAGATGGGGACTCGAGTTTGTGACTCGTACTCGAGTCGCACTTAAGTCGCATATTTAATGACTTCAGACT
>NW_015152374.1:28817-43877 GCF_000732505.1 Cyprinodon variegatus
TTTGGTGTCGATCATTCGATTTCATCCTGGACACTACAGAAAATGGGCTTAAAGTGTAAAAAACCGAACTTCTCCTTTAATTTATTGGTTCTTTTTTATGTTTGAATCAGGTGATCTAATGGGCAGTTTTATTTATTTAGCACATTTCAGTAGCTATACAATACATTATGCTGCTATAATGCAACTGTGGCGCTATCAGGTATAAGACATTAAATTTAGCTGAAGACAGTTAACTGAAACATCACAAAGTCAAATTTTCTATTATACATGAAAGTCTTTTTTTGTTATTGAATGTATGTTTTATGTCTTGCATCAACACTGTTGCAGCCAATAAAGAAAATTAGGACGATACAAAGAAAGGAGACAGTTGAAAGTATCTCACCTCTTTGCTGCTAATGTTTGGCGGGATTTAAAATGATTAGAAACCTCTTTTGCCTTATCATTTTTTGAAGACAGACATCTTGGTCCAGGTTCAGGTTCAGCTTCTGGTTTTGGTCGTTTCCTGTCAACAAGGATAGTTTGGTTATATAACTGCTGAGTTAAAACCTGCACTTAACTTTGTGCATTTTTAATTGAGATCCTGGTTGCTTCTGTACACTTTTTGAATCGCTACTACTTCTGCATTCTTTGTGCTATATCATATCATAGGTTAAGCTTATTCAGGACATTTCTGCTATGACTTTGGGAATTTCAAACCATTTTACTTTTTAAAATATTCAGCTTTTTCTTCTTTTTGATCTTATAGAAATGAAATGAAAACCTCAAAATGTCTGCTGAAACTTTAAATTTTTTGTCATTTAACAACTCCGATTTCCTTCAGCTACAAACACCAGTCAACCCTTTAAAACGTTTTCACAACCTTCAGCTATTACTGTAAGTTCAGCTTTTTGATATATTTTAAAACTTGCTTCAGTGATGCTTCAAACTTTTAAACAATTTTTTTCAGATTTTCAAGTTTATAATTGAAGTCAATGACCAAATGTTCGTGCAGCTCTGATTTTGGTAAACTCTCCCAAAGGGACTGTAATGGTGCGTTCAGACCAGGGGTGAATCCTACGCTGTGTGGGGGTTCAGGACTCCGCTCTTCTTTCACTATTCTGTGAAATCGCAACACAGCAACCAATCACGGACTGGTTGTAGGCAAAGCTTTTTTCACTTAAAGTGGAATACAGAGATAAATAACTTTACTATAGATAGAAATACGTGATGCTCTGAAGAGGTTTTTAGGTGGCTTTAAAAAAAGTCTGTTAGTCCAAGAAGCACTGTTTGTTATCATCTGTTTCCTCCAGCACAGAGCCCGCACTGTCACAGCCCACTGCCCAGCCTCAGTGCTTTCTGCATGGGTAGATTTACAGTAACATAGTGCTGATTCCGCCGTCATCTAGACACAGCTCTGGATCAATCAAAGTGGACTTTTTTTTTTTTCCCAGTGCTTTTTTTCCAAAATGTATGTTTCTTACGTTTTCCGTTTCTTTCACCTCTGCTTATTTTTGTCATTTTTCTCGTTACAGCTTACAGATTAGTGTACAGCATTCACACTGCATTTTTCCAGGAAATGTAACTTTTTGTAGTTATTTACAGTTACATAAAAATTTGCAAGTTAACTATAATAAGGTGATTGTTAGATGTTCATAGAGTCACAGCGATTATTGCCCTGATTTAAATAATCTGATTCAACATTCTTTTCAAGAACATCAGAGGCACAAATAAAGGAACAAAGCAATCCACTATAGTCTGGATTGGGAACACACTTATTATGTCATTCATTATTTTTTTCAGCTAAGCTAATTAAAACACAATATTTAAAATAACCTTACAAAAAGTCTGGTTAACTAATGTGACACAGCAGATGTGGCATCCTTTCATCAAGGCTGTGCAGAGACCACTGGAGGGGCAGGTGCTCAAAGTTAAAAAGGGGCACAAGGAGCACAGATTTAAAACACAATACAGAAACATACCTTTTTTCAAATGGTTGAACTGTACCAACACATACTATAAAGACTGAAACATGGAATCAGAACACACCATATCTAACATATTTGTTAGAGGTCAGGGCAAAGCGAAATTAGTCTGTGTTTTACCTCGAAGGATCGAAGAGCTTCTGTTGAGGAGGTTGGTGCTGCTGTGGTGTTGGAGGGGGACTGCATTGATCTGATAGTGTAGCCACTAAAAAGAGCAAGGGAGAGATAGTAGCTGATTAAACAAGTGGTACGTGTACATGCAAGATGCAAAGATGGGGAGTGTTGGTCTAGTCGTTAGAGCAGGGCGCTTGTACTCAGAGTAGTATGTACTGTACTGCGGTTTCCAGAGCAAAACCCTTAACCCCACACAATGTCAGCCCACTGCTTCCTAAGGGGATGGGTCAAAATGCAGAGAGTGAATTTTCCCATTGTGGGACTATACAGGGATTGACAAGATAACTGACATTGAAAAGGGTTCATTGTGACTGACCTGCCACACTGCTGATATTTTGGAAGAGACTACTTGCTGAGAGAGGCTGTTGCCAAGACTGGCTGCTTAAAAACAAGTTGCTCATTTAAAGCAACAAACCCAAGAAAGACATAAAGATTAAAGGTTTCCACCTGCATTTATTAACAGATGTGTATTCACATTGTATAAGTAACTGTTACTGCTAGACTTTGCACTTTCGACTAACACCAAATTAAAGGCAGTGCCTGACGGTGTACATACAGAGCCTTTGGATTTGTTTTTAGAATTCTTGTCTGAAGTCCCTTAAAGCATTAACTCATATTTGGAGCACCATCACAACCTTGACTCCAGATGTTTTCCACCTTCAGGTAATTTCTTCCACTAGAGTAATTACCATCTTTTAAAGAGCATCTCCACTTGGTATGAACATGGTATAAACGTTTCATCCATGAGAATTGAAAAGGTTTTGCTCTCTTGATTTTTTTTTTTTTTTTATTACTTTTTTGACGGATATGGTCAAAGCTTTAATCATATTATTTTGTCTTCTGTTTGAGAGGATTGAGTTGGAGGTCATCTACCAGGTCCCTGCTTCTCTTGTATGGCTTCCAGGTGTAATAGAAACAAAGAGCTCAGCGGTAAGACTTGTGGTGGCGGGCTTTTTGTGTAAATCAACAACAGCTTGTGTAAAAATGCTAGATCGGTCGCCAGCTTCTGTTCTCCAGACATCTATTTTCTGACTGTAAACTGCAGACTGCTATATCTGCCCAGAGAGTTTGGTGTGGTTAGCATTACTGCTGTTTATGTTACCAGCGTTAAGACCAAAGAGGCCATGAAACTTCTATATTATCTTTGAGCTCCAATCTGCATACACAGAGGGCGTTTTCATCATTGCTGGTGATTTTAACCAGGCTAACTTTAAGACTGTGCTCCCTCATTTCTATCAACATGGGGACTTTGCAACATGGGGTGAAAAACACTTTAGACCTGGTTTAGACCTCAGGTCATCAGATCACCTCTGGGTCATGCTAATCCCTGCGTACAAGCCCCAGCTGATCAGGGCTAAACAAACAGAGTTTGAAAAAACAATAAAAGGAGTGTGCAGATTGGCTGGCTGATGTCCTCATAGACATTTTCAACACCTCGCTGGACCAACCCAAAGAAGCCTCAGGTCAACTCACTCAATGACTACTGGCCTGTCGAACTGACTCCCATCATGATGAAGTGCTTTGAAAGGCTGGTTAAAGAACACATCGTCTCCAGTCTCCCCCCAACATTCGACCCGTTCCAGTTCGCCTACTGACAAAACCGCTCCACTAAGGACGCCATCTCCTTTGCTCTTCACTTGAGCCCAACACACCTGGAGGAGTACACCCACGTACGGACGCTGTTCCTGGACTTCAGTTCAGCTTTCAAAACCATCCTCCCACAGCATCTGATAGGTAAACTGGAACAGCTGGGCTTCCATACACCCCTCTGCAATTGGCTGCTAGACTTCCTCACCAACAGACCTCAGTCAGTCCAGGTCGGACAGAAAACCTCTGATGTCATCAGTCTAAGCACGGGTTCTCCTCAGCGCTGCGTCCTGAGCCCCCTGCTGTTCACCCTGATGACACATGACTGCGCCCCCAGGTTCACCACCAATCACATGGTGAAGTTTGCGGACGACACCACGGTGGTGGGTCTCATTAGAGACGACAACGACCAGATCTACAGAGAGGAGCTGGAGCAGCTGAAGGACTGGTGCAGAGACAACAACCAGATCCTGAATGTGGAAAAAACGAAGGAGATCATCTTGGACTTCAGGAAGAACCGTCCTAACCAAACTCCACTGGTCATCAACAACTCAGCTGTAGAGGTGGTCAACAGCACCAAATTCCTAGGAGTGCACATCACAGACACCCTCACCTGGAATGTTAACACCACCTCACTGGTCAAAAGGGCACAGAATCGCATGTACTTCTTGTGGAGTATGAGGAGAGCCCACCTGCCCCACCCATCCTCACTACCTTCTATAGAAGCACCATAGAGAGCGTTCTGACCAGCTGTCTCACTGTGTGGAGTGGAGGCTGCAGCGCCGCAGACTGGAAGAAGGTGAGAAGAGTAGTAAGAACAGCAGAGAGGTTCATGGGGGCTCCTCTTCCCTCCATTACAGACATTTCATCCCAGCACTGTGTGTCCTGAGCCCGTAACATCATCAATGACCCCTCACCCCCCCACCATGGACTGATCTCCCTGCTGCCCTCACAGAGGCCTCACAGCATTCAATGCAGGTCTAGCAGATTCAGAAACAGCTTCAATTCGACTGCCATCAGACAGCTGAATGTTGAAATAAACTGAAAAACTGAAAAAAGCTGAATGTTGAAAAAAAACTCATGTCACAGTCTCTGGATCAAACTTACCATATCAATGCGCTTTTTTGCATCATGTTTTTTTTTTTTTCTCCCAATGTCTACATTTTATCACTGCTGCACTTTAAGAAATCAAAATGTCATGAGAGCTGTACAAAACAAAATTTTTTTGTATACACTGTGTATGCAAAATGACAATAAAGTTCGTCTAACTCTAGGAAATTACCTCGATTTTGGCTGGACAGGGTCTCATCGTCTCCTCTAAAAGGCATACCCTGTCTTGCCAGGTAAAGAGTGGTTGGCAGTAAGCGGTACAGGATTTCTCTATTTTTTCTCTTTCCCTATCTTTAGCTTGTGCTTCACAATCACCCATTTCAAAAGCTGTCTCCAGTGATTTCTTTTCTAAGTTTTTCCAGCTCACCATACCACACGTGTGATTCTGAGGCACAGTGATTTTTAATTCTCTCCAGAGCCTTTCTTCACCAATTAACTCCTTCTGATTTCCATGTTTTGTGTCCTTTATATTTATCCTCACACAAAAAAAGACAGCAGCTTAAACAGACACGATGTCAAGACTTGGTGAGTACTCCAGCCATGTGTTGTTCTCATACCATTTCTTTTGAAATGATCGCCCCTCTTCATTTTTTGGAAAGGATGAAAGCGCTGGTTGACACGGTCCAATACTGTTGCAAAACTGAATGAAGGCCTCATCACATTTAATATTTAATTGTAGGACATGGGCAGGATCATTTGGGTGAGTAAGTTCAAGTAGGTGTGAGAATGTTTGCCTACGTCTGGTTTCAATGTCCTCCTGGTTTGATTCTTCTTCTACCTCAACATTTTGTGTAATCTCTAAATCAGGCTCTCCCTCTCTCGCTCCAACGTCTGTCTCCTGGTTTGCTCCTTAACCTCTGACAGCATTGCTCCTGCCGCTGGCTCCTCCTGGCTTTCTGTTCCCAGCAAACTCATTTTTCTGTGGCACGGTGTCTTTCTATCCTCCCATCTCCTGCTCTTTCTATCCTCCCATCTCCTGCTCTTTCTGTCCTCCCATCTCATCTTTCTCTCCTTCCACCTCCTCATCTGTACTATGCTCATTCACTGTCTGTACAGCTGGAAACCAGGTACAATTTTCTGTTGGATTAATCTAATTAACACATCTTACAGCTAATCGTTATTCAATAAGATTACCAATCAATCAATCAATAATTAGTACACTATACATAATGATAATGTAAGATAACGTTGAAATGTTATTTTTTACTGTTGTTTTATCTATCTGCATACATCTGTAAATAACTGGTGCATGTGTTACTCTTACCTTTCGTGCTCTTTGTTATCCAGCTGCTGAGTGATCCATTGCCTTTCACATCCTTTTTTTTTTGTGTTGACCTCCTCATCTTACGAGACATCTCTGCAAAATGAAACATGATCCCTCAACTACAATCTGATGCACCTAAAGCGAACATACACAAACACAGTTTGAAATTTCATACCTTTTGAAAACATGGCACTGTGTAGCTGTAGCTGTGTGTATTTAGTTTGACTACTGACTTTATGCATGACAGCAAGGTCTAAAAGTTATATGATTAGTATGCATATTAGCCTGCCCTGCGATGGACTGGCGACCTGTCCAGGGTGTACCTTGACTCTCGCCCGTAGACAGCTGGAGATAGACACCAGCAGCCCTGTAAGTGTGTAAGAAAATGGATGGATGGATGCATATTAGGCTATATGGGCCTATTTAATTTTTGTGTAAATAAAGGAGAGGTTTAGAAAATCAAAACTCAAATTCTTCTATTATTGTAGTGTTTATACTGCAACGGTCCAAAATGATGTGAATATGCATACTGCATAGTTTTAGTTAACTAAAATAGGACAAAATAGCTTGACAGTAAGATGACACATCATATATTTCCAATGCACTTAACTCATGGCAGGAGAAGCAGACATTAAGAACAAAAACAAAAACCTGCAGTACTTTTTCCCCCATAGCACGCTGGTCAACTAGATAGCGGCAGGGATGCAGCTACCTATTTTCTGGGGGTATGCAGAATGTATCTTTCTTTCAGCCTGTCATCAAAGTATTTGAAAAGGACTGGCGGGAATCAATCGATGACATAATCATATTGTGCAGGAAAAGACATATACAGAAATGGCAACTATAAAATATTTTATTGCGATCGCTTCTGCGTTCTCTCTAGTACGGCACACTATAGTGCATACCCACTTTTTGGACCGTTGGCTAGTGGCTATAACTTGTGAGAGTTGTGTGCAAATTTGGACAACACAGAGGATGCTCAGTGCTGACTTTACTTGGTCAGCCTACTCATCTTGCAACAATACACCGTGCACAAACTAACACTGCCGCATAACGTACTTATTGGACCAGTTGTTCAATTTTTCTGGAATCAGGAGTCGTAGCGGTTGTCTGGAGCAACGCTTAAGCCGGGCGTACACTGCGATTTTTTTCAATCGTTGCACTCATCTGCTGCTCACACTGTACGACTAATCGCAGGGTTTAGTTGTACAGTGAGAGCAGCAGCTCATGATGTGTGTGCAGCACGACGCTCTCATGCGATCTACCTGCTCACACTGCATGACTAAAAACCACGGACTCAGCTCCGCAGTGAGATGGAGCCTCTCTGACTCGTCTATTCGGAAGGCAAACAAATAGAAGAGGAATATTCAGCTCACTAGAGTGAACGTCGCTGCCTTGGCAATTTGTGCAAATTTGTGCTGAAAGCCGTAAGAAAAAAAAAAAAGGTGACGACGTATTTGGAAAAGAGACATGGCTGAGCAAACATGGCTGCTACGGTCTGACAATTTGACAGACAGAACTGCATTTCACTAATTGCATCCCTGCCACGCTGCTGTGTTTACATCTGAGAGAAAGAAGAAAAAGAAGAATCTTTGTTTGCGCACTGAGGGATTTGCCAATGACGGTCGGGAGAAAATCAAACATGTCTGATTTCTCCCAACCTCACGATTCCTGATCGGGAGGTGGTCGTGAGAGACTGATCACTCCTTGTAACCCCCTGTACATGACACGACTCACGATGCATGATCAGGCTGAAAGTCGGCCCGATCGTAAAATATTAGCACGACTGTGAATTCGCCCCGAAAATCGCAGTGTACGCCGGGCTTTAGCTATTAACAGCAGGGAATGCCTGGGCATGTCAAGGCAGTGAGGCAGAGTGAGGGCACATTGTGTGGATCATGTAACCGGCCACGGTTACCGTGGCAAGGTAGATCTAAATCATTATTGGCATCAGACTGAAAAATCGCCCCGAAAATCATAGAGCGTACGCCCAGCTTTAAAGCCCCCCCACGGTCACCTCAATACAGGTGAGAGGCCAGCTGATAAGGCTGAAACAGAGGAAAGCCTAAGGACATGGCATCCCCCGAAGACTGCTGAGGACCTGTGCAGACAAGTTTTGTGAGGTCCTGTCGTGGGAAAAAAGTATTCAACTATTCATCCTAGTTAAATAAACGGAGATCGATGGATTTCACTCAGTCGGCACATTTATTAATATCTTTGCAAAGAGAGAACAGTCATCATACAGCCCTTATGGCACAGCATTCTGCCCTGTTCTGATCTGGGCAGGGTTCGTCCCCCCCTGCTTACAACAATGGAAAGCAGTCAGAGTCATAACAAATTACACACACTTTGGTTAACAGTAACATGTTATGAATAAACCTTGAGAAAGAATTTGATTTGTTATGGGAAGAAGCTATGTCTGGTCTACAACGACCATCCTGCAGAGAATTGTGTGGCCTTGAGAGAGAAACAGACTGAGTGAAAACTTTTATAGTGAGTAAATAGGATAAATTAATATAATAAAAGAGAGATAAACATTTTCCAACAACAGGTCCTCAGCTACATCTACGTCTTTTTCCTCAAAATTCTGGTTTTAATCTCAGAATTCCAACTTTTTTCTCAGAATACTATGTCAGTGAATTAGGATTTGCTGCTTCTAAGTCAGAATTCTGAGATCAAAGTTAGAGTTCTGAGATTAAAGTCAGAATTCTTACATTTTTCCCATATTAAACTGACATAACATTTCACAATTAGGCAACTTTATTTTATTTTTTTCCGTGGCCCTAATCCTCTTCCATAGGTCTGTCAATAGATTGATATATTTCAGTATATTTCTGCATCATTTATTGCTGCTTTTTGAGCTGATTTGAACCATCACATCCTCTAGAGCAGGGGTGCTCAAGTCCAGTCCTCAAGAGTTACCATCCTGTAACTTTTAGATGCATCTCTTCTATAGCACACCTGAATCTAAAACCTCAATTCCCTCATGTGGCTCAGCAGAGGCGTGGTAACGAGCCACTCATTCGATTCAGGTGTGTTAAAAATGGTTGCATCAAAAGGTTGCAGGATAGTAGCTCTTGAGGACTGGACTTGGAGTAGGTTCTTTACATAATCTCTCCTGGGGCTTAGATTATTTTTTACAGATGTTCTGAGATTTTATAAACCACTTACTGCATCTCATTTCTGCACAAATACATCAAATAATCTATAATTTTTAAATCAGTTTTAAATGCTAATATGGTACTGAGCCTTAAGAAACCAGTAATTACAATAAAATGCATGTTTACGACAGTATAGACAGTCACATTTAAACCATAAAGCACCGTGTAGAGGCCCAATTTTTATGGGTAGAAAAAGCGCCAAAATTCGCCCACGCAATAATGTGGAAGATAAGATGCCTTTTTGTTGGAGAAAACCTTCCCAAAGCTTATTCTATAAGATTAGAGATAAAAAAAACAATATATTTCTTTACCTTTTAGTAGATTTCTGTGGATATGCTTCTTCCTTTGTTCTCACTCTGATCGTGAAGTGAAAGTATGTTTTAACCTGAGGGAGTACCTGAAAAATGGATCTCTACTTAAAGCAACATGACATATATTTCTGTTTAGAGTTGGACAAATCAATCCTAGGATCGATACTATCGATACCAACGCTGGTAATGATTTTGAACAATACTAGTTTAACAAGATCAATACTTGTTATTCTCTCCTGCTTCCCTTAACTTTACCAGGCACAACCATAACTGCCCCCACTCCCCTCCCATCAACGGCTCAGCATGCAGGCTCAGGCTGGCCCGCCCACTCAGCTCTCTCTCACTCAACACACATACAACCGTGCAGCAGCTTCTTCGACTCGGAAAGAGAGAGACAACCAGAGCAGAAAATACCATAAACGAAAACAAAGGCAAGCTGTAAGGTTTCAAAAAGCTGGTTAAATGCAGTGGAAACACAACAACCTTATATAAGCACATGAAAAGGCATTAGCAAGAAAAAGTTGAGCTACAGAAGCGGAAAGAGACTCCCCGACAGAGGCGTTTTAGAGCTCCAGAGAATATCCAGGTAGATAATAGTGATCATCTACTTTCAAAGTAGATATTATATGTCATATATCACTGGAGCCCACCCAGAAAATGTAATTAAGACCTTACAAGAAGCCATTACATTTATCCCATTAAAATATGTTATCTAAGTAGGGCAACACTAACTAATCCTTTATTTATCCCACAATTCATGGAATTAAAGCAACAGGCAGACAATACAAAAAAGAAACATAAGGAATGAAAGACATAATATAAGAGTTGGATTAGGAAAAAAACACTATGAACAAAACATTATTAATACTATTATTATTCAATTGTAATAATAAAATAAAAATCCCAAAAACAGTGAAAGGTCAACAGTTCCATGATACATCAAGCTTAAAGTTCAAAAAGAAATGAGTGGGTCTAGAGCAGTTTTATCATGTGTGATGGTAGATTATCCTTTCTTTTCTCTATGTGGCCGGTCTAAATCGAGCTTAAAATGCTTCAAGTAATTAAAATAGAGAGACTTTTACAGCATGCTGGGCGCCTCCAGCGATCCCCAGTTGTGACAACAGTGCAGTCAAACGTTTTCTCACAGCATCAGTTGGATTCAATATACTAAAGTTGCAACAGCTTGTTTTCTCTGTTGTATAGCTTTAATAAAGTACCTGGTGGCAATAAAGCTGATTTAAAGCATTGCTTATTTTTTTATGAAATATTTTATTTCATAAAACAATGAACCCTAGCTAGTTACACAGTTTAATATAGCCGCAGCTTCCATATCATTATGGTCCGGGCTCCAGAACAACAAGAACCGCAATGGATAACAATCAGAGACCCAGAGCTCCCCACCGGCCTGTAGCCATGATCCAAACTGGGTAAAAACCACATCTAAAGGGCAATGTTTCCCACCCAGACAGCAGAAAGGACCCGGTTCTGGACCCGAGTTACTGAGGGACCGCCTTCCCTTTCCTGGCACAGCCTGCTATGCAGAACCGCCAGCACCAGTGTTAATTTTGTCAGCTTTTTTAAATTTAGTATTAATCACAATGACAAAAATCAATTTTAGTCTTAGTCTCATTTTAGTTATTGTAGCCTTGGCCACCAGCGGCATCGGCGGCATGATCAATAATTATCATGCAGGTTGTTTTATTGTCCTTCCCGTTGTAAACGAAATGGCTCCATACATCCAGGCGTTGTTTTCGCTTAGTTCCTCCAACAAACTGCACACTGGTATCCAAGCCTGACACCATGTCTGCGAAGTTGAGCTAGCGGTTAACTACTACCAGTGATTCTAGGCGTATAAGCCCTCTGCTACTACTGCAAGGCACTGTGGGACATACCCCATGTAGGGACAAATAGGGAAACAACGCGTAATCATCTATGAAGTTCAAGAAACACTTAAATTAACAATTACAAATTACAAATCAATTATAAACAATTACAGTTCTTAATGTCCATTCGTCCATGGCTTGTAAATTTCGTCTGGTCTAAGTCTCGTTAAAGAAAATAATTTTTTATTCTTGTCATGTTTTTCTTTTATGGAAACAATTTTTGTGCATCTTTAACTCGTGACCTTCACGGGTAAAAGGGGTGTTGACGAAATATTTTCGTGATCATCCTGGTTGATGAAATTAACACAGGCCAGCACAGCACACAGGGCTCCAACACTGACCGCCAGCCTTCACGCCCTGCTGCAGCACGTTGCCAACCGAACCGAAAGCAGCCACCACATAACCAATTCAAATCACATGATACCCTCTTCAAACAAAAGTTAGACTCTGGTTTAAACTAATTACAACACAGCAGCATCTGGAAAAAGTTATGAAAGATAATGAACTTCCACCGGCTCTGCATAAGATTAAAGAACATTTAGCAGTGGTGATTAAACCAGTAAGCATTAATAAAAACATTAAGACTCTGATTGGTCCGTAGATATCCTTGTTAAAAGATAAAAATTCCATCACAAAGGTGAAAAAATATTGACTCACTATATAAAACGTTTACTTCCTGAATAAACTGACCCACTGACGTCAGTGGGTCACGTGACCAAATGAGAATCTTTGGGTTGTCAGCTTTAAACTTAGACAGATTTATCTTGTCATTTTGTATACACAAGTGTAAACAAAAAGAAACTTTGTTAAGAACAACTCTTCGGACAATTTCATTTTTTTAAAGTGCAGCCTTGAAAACAGTGAACTGTTACCTTATTGTATTACTTTATGCTATAAACAACAAAATTATGGAAATTTTTTCAAGTGTGATGTATTTAATTTTGTACATACTATCAAATTACAAACTATAAGTTTGTGTTTTATATTTGAACTTTAAATGTTAAAAAGTATCGATATCTGCGATATTGACCCTGTACTTACTTGGTATCGTATTGAATAAAAATTCCCGGTCGCCCACCTCTAGTCCATACTAATGACTGTAACCAAACAAACCGACACAAAGCTACTGACTGTAGAATTCACGTTTATCTGAATAAACACTTATTAGACACAAATGCATCTAATTGAATATTATTTATTTTCATCACCAGTTATCATAGTAGAAAAACTTTCTCAAGCAGTTTGTGATTCATTTTGGAAACAGGAAATGAGCCCCTGGTCTTAAGTGCCACCTGGCGTAAGGAGCCTGTTCAAAGACTTTATTTTACTTATTATTTAGGCAGCACACACATATCATCCTTATCTTATTTTATTCTTACCCTTTTCTTATGTCATTTATATCCTTATCTTATTTTATTCTTATATATTATTTGTTCTTACAATCTTATTTTTTCCTCTGCTGTAAACCGTTGCTCTGCTGGAAAATAATTTCCTTCAAGGTATCAAAAAATTTATTCTGATTCTTTGATTTGGCAGAATTCAAATGAGCCATTTTAATCTAGAATAATTCCAAGATTGCAGTGAGATTAATCTTGATTGGGCACAGGTGAAAAGTTAATCTATGTCCACCAATAATATTTATGATCAGAAAGTCCAACTGTAGATTTTTTTGAATTGCTAATATTAGGGACTATCACCTGGTTGTCGTAAACCTTCCTGAGGGCCTCGTAGCAGATGAATCCTGGGAAGACGACGCCCTAGAAGGTGTTGCTCTTATCGCTCGCCACCAGATCCACACACACATCATCTAGCCGTCACCAACGGTCATGTCTCTGAACACCTAAACAGGCAGAAAGGGTTAAGTCCAGAGCGGTTCTTACACCTGTGGTTCTGCTGCCACGTAAAGAAAAAACCATTTAGCTAAATGATGCAGCTGGTAAGGAATTAAACCCATGGATGTTTGTTTCCTCCAGCAAACCTGTTAAATTAGGTTTTAGTTCAGCTGCTCTGGATTAAATATGGTGGAAAGTCTAGCTGCTGTACTGCAGTAACTTCAGCTTTATTTCCAGTCATCCCTCTAAATCAATCAAGTCCTTCTGGAATAATTTCAAACAATTCCTTCTTACATCTTCTGTTGTGAGAAAGAAGATCTAAGAACCCAGGACTTGTATCAGTCAGAGACCTTCTAGAGCACCAGAACAGTTGCCATGGTTACATCTGTTTGTGTGGAGAGCTGATGGGATGAAAAGGCTCCATGATAGAAACAGGTGGATGCTGCAAACCAGCGATAGGATTGAAAAAGACAACAAGTCCATTGTTTTCCTGTTGTTCCTGGAGGGGAAATGAGGAGAGAAACTGTTCTTCATTTTGACTTTTGAATGTCAAAAAGGCAAAGCAGGAAAAGCAGGAAACTCATCATGTGACCATCAACTTTGACCCTTTTCTTTGATAGATCACAATTAATGTTTCCAACAAATCTCTATAAAAGCAGCAACAACAACCTTGCAATGGGAAATATGAGTAAAAACATTAACAACACATCTGAATTTATCAACATAAATCAGGGAACAGCTAAAAACATCTAAACTCAAAAGTCAGGATAAACCTTGTTATCTTAAAACAGAAATCAATTAAGTTTATTTATATAATGCTGACTAACAACCTGCATCTGGATTCAATCAAATCATAGATGTTTTGGTTTAGAAAGGTTTCTATCCAGGAAAACCCAGCAGATCACATTGATGGATTTGCAGCACAGTAGTTCAATGATTAATTGGCTGCTCTCCTCTTCAAAACCCTGGAAGATTCATGAAATAAATGAATATCAGCTGATAACACCCAAGATCAGCTGCTCCAGGTTTAACTGACTTATTTCTCTATTCTAATAAAACCCCAACTGATAACTGAGCAACAATGAGACGAGGATGAAAGCAGGATGCAGAGAGAGATTGATGAGCAGGGAGGCCGATAAAGCTGTAACAGCTGGATTCCAAGAAGCAGAGTTAAAAGGAGAAGTTTCTGATTTAACAGCATGGCTACGTTCCAAAACTCACCTATGGCAGCGATTAAAGTAGAGACTGGAAGAACCGGATCAAGAGGTTTGATGATTTCCTGTTACAGGTGAGTGTGGTCTGATTGGGATTCTGACCTGCACACACAAAACGAGGCAGATACCTGCCCATGATCCTTAATCAGGGAAGAATTGATGAAACTAAAAGCTTGATGCTCTGATTGACCCGCTGTAACGTCTCTTTAACTTCAGTTAACTTCAGTTGCTTAACTTCCCAAATGAAAAACTATTTTTTAAAATAAATGTCCCTTTCTAAAACTAATAAAAAAGTTCAAACACCAGGACAAAATGCACAGCATGAGAATAATTGCTTTCCTTTTTTATGGTTTTTGTTTTATAAATATAAATTAATCAATTACTAAAAGAATAAATGACAGCTAGATGGGAGAGACAGATAAAGGAAGTGTTTGCAGTTTTCAAAGAGTGAAGTGAAGCAAATCGGAAAATCTGATTTGCTAAAAGAAAATCCCTCCTGAAGAAATAAAGAAACCAGAAAAATTTCTCTTAAATTCCTAAAAACTGCTTCACAAACTAGGAAT
>NW_015152374.1:47682-49389 GCF_000732505.1 Cyprinodon variegatus
GCAGCAGCTGCTGCTGCCGCACTAAACCGACTGATCACAGCAGCTGCTGCCTTCAGGCCAAACGGGAGCCTGGATGGAGCTTTGAGACTCGCCCAGTTTAAGCCTTTGAAGTTATTGAAACTGTTTTATGATCAGAGCAGAAAAGGAGAAGCTCAAACGCATCATCAGCGTCTGTTAACGTCTGATTAGTTCTTCAGGTTATAACCAGCATCCATATGGATGAGCGTTGATGATGGCGTTCTGTTTCCGTTGATCCGCCATGTTTACTGTAAAGTTTATTTTTTTATAAGTGTTTTCTGTAGGTTAAGAATAATAAATAAATCCAGACGTGTTATTAAAAAATTCTTTTATTTACATGAAACATACACTGGTTTACTACATCTTCATCACACTAACAAAAAAAAATCACAAGTAAGGTTTAAGAAAAACTGTTTGTTAATTTCAAAAGGGAAGGTCCTCTATGAAATAATGTTATTTCACCATAAACATTTACTTTAAGAAAGGGACAAATGTTTGATTTTATGTCAACCTGCTCCACAGAGCTACAGCCACACATGGGTGTCATTATGTTGCCATAGCAACGGTTCTCGGTTAATTGGCTTCTCTAAGTTAAAATTAAATAAATCCTGATGTGTGTCTCTGTGTTGCACTATGACAGACTGGTGACCTGTCCAGGGTGTAGCCCACCTCTCACCCATAGACTGCAGGAGATAGGCACCGGCCCCACCCCCACCCTGATGGAATAAACAGGAGAAGGTGGATGGATGGTTTAGATAGTTTCTCCTGCTAATCAATGAAAATTATAGATTTTGTTTATAACTTAATTTATCTTTTTCTAATAATAAATTTCCTATAATGATCTGAATCAATAATGTGTAAAAACAAACATAAAACCAAAGAAATATTTAAGGAGAGAATAACGTTATATGTTATATTTTATTTTGTCTCAACACATTAAGATGAGATCTTTTAATGATAAAGACACATTTTTATCGTTTTATTCCAGATTTTTTTATTAAACTGTTTTTGGACGCTGCCATAGAGCCGCAAAATAAAGGGGTTTTCCACCAAGACTTAAAGTTTATTAAATGCAACAGCAATCTCTCTCGAGGTAGGAAACATAACCAGCAAGTGCCTTACTAGTTACCTCCATCTGTGCTTCTGACCATGATCCCCTTGGCTTCTCTTTCCAGAAGACCTGGATTTCCTCCATCAGTGTTTGGAGGAGAACTATGAGGGTCCGTGTATCTTCTGGTCATTAGATTGTTGTTTCAGAAATGTGAATTTAAAAAACAAAAACAAATAGTTATTTGATTTTTGTTTTAAAATACAAAGAAGAAAGATGAAATTCAAAGTGTTTCTCTTTTTCATTGTCAAAAAGGGAAAAGTAAAATTTGAAAAATGGTGTGAATTTAATTTCCCATTTCGTTAAACAAAAATGCTTTTGAACAGCAAAGGAAAGAGGCTCGTTTGTGGTGTTTGAATTGCAGGGATCTCTAAGCCAGAACTTTTGTTCTGGAAACTGTTTTTACCAAATATGTTTTTCTTTACAGGGATATAATTCATTAAAAATCAACATGGAATCTGAAAACATGCCGTTTCTGTGTGTTACCATTGATTTTTAATTTATTTCAAAGATGTTTTTTGTTGGGAACTGGATTGGTTTGTATTTGTGTTTTTTTCCTTGTTTGCCTGCTGCTTTCACAC
>NW_015152374.1:51060-52892 GCF_000732505.1 Cyprinodon variegatus
CTGTGGTTGTGGAGAGATGTCGCTTTTGTAGAAGAAATGATCGATCTGTTTTATTATTATTTTATATTTCTCGCCCTGAATTCTGGGTCCAACTTTCTGAGTTCATTAAAAATACACAGCAGCAAGTTTTTGTTTCCGAAATGGAAAATGAACGCTTTGAATTTTGATTTTCTTTTTTGCGATTTAAAACAAAAATCAGATCGCCATTTGTATTTGTTTTTTTAATTCCTGTTTCTGCAACAAAACTCCAATGACCAAAAGATACACGGACCGACAGCTGTAGAAATCTGTGCCCCTGGAGAATTAATAACCAATATAAAGCTATGGAATTTTTCACAGTATGGATATTTAAAAATAGCAGCAACATCAGAGGTGTGCAAATGACAGCAGCATATTATTTGACTGACTAAGGTTTATACCATTATCATTACAATGAAAAAAGAAACATTTTTTTAAAAAGCAACAGTTTTGAACAGTTTGGTATTCATTCTATTCCTGCTTTGTGTGTCAACTATCACAGTTGCTAAGCGACAGAGCGTAAGGCAGTGAAAGCTGCCGAAGGCTGGACATGTTTGAATTCACAGCCAAAACTCTTCCAGTCTCCTTCAAAGGACCCAGTCCAGGCAGACCATGAAGACCATGAAGCCCATGAATTCGAACGCACCCTATATGTACAGTAGCTGCATTCTTTGGTGGTGTTGTCAAATACTTGTCGTTTCAGCATTAAAACACTAGAGGGCGAAAGAGAGCTAAAACCACAGCTTTGACAATACCCACATTCTTTTCTCATTCCTTTAAAATATATATGTTCTTTATCTTAAAACTATTTATCATAGTTCGTGCATTTCTCATATTTTTATCCAATAAAGGAGCAAAATATTCAACCTTAAACTTCATTTAAAAATGTAAACTAAACATTAGAAAAAGCATTTAAAGTAAACACAGTAAATATGTTTCTTTGTGAAAATACAATTAAAAATAAACAAAATATATGACTAAATAAAAAAGATAGACAATGAAACAGAAAAACTTGTGCTTTCATCAGCATTATATCCAAAACCCTATCATAAAACAATAAAATATTTATCATAGTCATAGTTCTAAGAATAAAGTCAGAATTAAAACTTTTTTCTCAGAATTCTGCACTTTAATGTTAGAATTCTGTCTTTTTTTCTCAGAATTCTGAACTTAATGTCGGAATTTTGACTTTTTTTTTTTTAAGAATATTTTTTTTCCCATATTATACTGAAATAATATTTAAAAATCAGTTAACTTGTTTTTATTTTTACAGTGGCCCTAATCCTCTTCCATAGTTATTTCTACTTCCGTCTCATCATTTAATAATAATAATGTTTTCATATATATTTATTTATTTTTTTCTCCAAAAATCTATGTATTCTTGCTGGCTGCTTATGTGATGTTTCTCTTTTATTGATAACCGTTATATAAATCTCTTCAAAACACCATGAACTAACATTATACAAAATGCACAAATGGGATTAATTAGCTGTATTATATTTTTCCTGCACCCCAGATAATATGTTAATAAATGAAAGCAGCCTCCAGACATCAGCCAATTCTCCACACATTTACTTTCTACTGAGGGATCTTCACTGTAGAGAGATGCCGTTGATTTTTTAACCCCTCTGTAGACAATCTGAACCATGAAGTGAAATGTTTCAGCACAGAGGAGAAATCTGAAGTTAGTCTTTTGTAACCTGTTAAAAATTAACATGAGGTAGAAAAGGATAAACAGATTAAAGGGACAAAACTAAACAAAACTAGCAGGACTTGAAAGGATGTTTTTAAGTGAACTTGTTTTAAAAACATAC
>NW_015152374.1:56092-57361 GCF_000732505.1 Cyprinodon variegatus
AAACCCAACGGCTCTTTTAAGAGCCACACAAATCTCTCCTCAGAGCTTTGGTCCTGTATTTCATTACACTCGGCACACATTGTATAGATGGAATGAAAATAAACTATTTTCTCCTAAATAGATACCAGTAGCCTACAAGCCTCCTAGATGAATGTTTGTGATCAGGATTCCATGAGGAGGAAGTGTTTGGTTCAGTAACTGTTGTTCCCCAGAATCTAGAAACTTGAAATTCCAAATTAAAATATATATCACAAGATCTAATTTATTTTTTGGGGGGGCATTGCAATATATCCACTTCCTATAAATGACCAATCATGATTATTGCAGCAAAATACTACATAAATGTAGGTTTGCTAAATACCTGCCTATTTATCTGCGCTTAAAGTATAATTAAGGGGTAATTGAGAAAAATACAGAACAATGCAAAAAATGAATGTCTTAATTTACTTAGGGTTTTATAAATGTTAATATGAGTATAACGTTTTAAATTTAGGTGCGTTTTGCTCATACATTTTTCTGTAAATTTAAGTGTAGGAGATGCTGTTTTTTTTTTTATATATAGATTATTTTACAAGAGCTCAAGTGGTTTTACTCATAATAGGGCTTGTACAATTAAAAAGAACCTTAACAGCGTGTGGAAACTCAATATTATTTAAAAACATTTTTATCATAAAACAAGTACTATTTTCTTACACAAATTTAGCTCATCCGTTTTTTCCCCCCAACCCTTTTGTCATTGTGCTGATAGCAATCATTATCTATTTTTTGTATGAAGAGAAAGATTAGACAATGTCTGCTATGTGCTTGTCTTTTTTTCTACCTACTCTCACCCTTTATTTTCTTTTTGATTAGGATACTCTGCTGCAAGACACCATGAAGGCAGCTTTTGTTTCCTATAAAGATATGTATGTCATTGTTTGTTCTGGGGAAAAGCAATTAAAACCTGATTTTAAATATAGTTTCATATGTGTGTGTATGTATAGGTAGAATGGATAACAGTATTGAGAGGAAGAAAGGGGATGGATCTGAAATATATTTAACGATTGTTTATCATATCGTATTATCTATCAAATTAATATAATGGGATTTTTTTTATACATAGAAACATATATCGTATACAAATATACTCTGTAATGCTGTCTGTGAATGTAAAGTTTCTGCCCCCAGCTGGCGGCCTGAAGCCACGACCTCAACCTTTAGCCACGCCCCAATCTGCAGGCCGCAATTAGCAGTAATTGGCAGAAGCAAACGGCGGAGAAAGGACGCCTG
>NW_015152374.1:58812-60749 GCF_000732505.1 Cyprinodon variegatus
TCATCTACGAGGAGACCCGCGGTGTCCTGAAGGTTTTCCTGGAGAACGTCATCCGTGATGCCGTCACCTACACCGAGCACGCCAAGAGGAAGACTGTGACCGCCATGGATGTGGTCTATGCTCTCAAGAGGCAGGGCCGCACTCTCTACGGCTTCGGAGGTTAAATTCCAACTCAATCCCACCAAACAACGGCTCTTTTAAGAGCCACCCACATTTCTTAAGATCATTCCTGCTGTTATAGTCGGACACTAAAGTAAGCTGGAAATGTCAGGTATATTACACCTCAAAAGGCTTAAGCGTTAATAGTTTCAGTATTAAATGGTATAAAGTTTAGAAGTAGAACATTCTGATGTATTGGAGGAATAAATAATAGTTCTGTCAATACTGATTTAAAAACACTGCCATTTGTTGGAAAGGAGGATGTTTTATGGAGGACCAATCCTGCCATAATTTCGAAAATATAAATAACTGCAATATATTGCTGACCTAGACTTTTGTTTAGGGAGCTTAAGACGATTCCTGCTATTTGAAGTTTGACTAGAATCGGGTCTACTAAACGGCTTTACAAATAAAGTGACATTTCAGGAAAAAAAATCAATCACTTTACTGCCCCATAATAGTACAATTCTATCAAAGCAGCAGAAAGATTATAGCAAAAGTGGTCACAAGTGTGCACAAATTGGTATAAATGAGGTATCCAGCTGATTTAATGTAATTAGAAGTATAGCTGTATTTAGATTTCCATTTTTCATTTCGCATGTGAACACAAGGAGAAATGCCAATACAAAGTCACATCTGCACATTAGTGACATATGGTCTATATGTGTCTTTTGGTTAAGCCAGTTTATCTCCATTTTTAGTCTTTATAAAAAATCTTCAGACTTGTATTACTGTTACTCTCTTTCCTTATTTCAAGTAAATGTACTGCTGTTTTATTCTATTTTAGCTCTAATTGTTCAACTGCCCATCTATATTTAAAACAGTTTCTTTCCCTGTATATGTTTTATCCATAACTATTTTTTTTCATGATCCAATATATCCCTGTGGTTTTTCTCAGCAAACAGTTCTTTATTTTCACCTCTATTTTCTGCCATTCATGCCATTATTTGGCAGTAGAGTTAGAGTAGTACAGTTAGTCGATTTACTTGACTGAGTAGTAGGTCTACATCCTTCTCATAAATTATACATTCTCGTTTAAGTACACATTTTTGTTGTTTGTATTTATTTATTTTTATTTGTGGCAGGATTGGTCCTCCATACCCTATGCTAAAGTTTTTTTCTGTCCACTGCAATTGTCATTTTACCTCTTCCTTAGATTATTGGATTCAGAATTAGTATGAAAATTGAGCCAACAAAGGCAGATGTATTAATCCATTAAAAAATAAACCTTTTATTGCTGTACTGTGTTCTCTAGTAACCACAAACAGACAGAGGAGTTTGAAGTTAACCAGCCTTTCTCTCGGTTGTTGATGTTTCAACACTTATCTAGGAATCTTATATTTAAGCAGCATGGAGCTTCATTTCAAGTCAGATGTTCTTTGTTCTTCTGGATTGTTGGAGATTTCTGTTGTTCATGGGCTGTTTTTGAACATTTGTATTCCTTGATGACAGATGCAGAGGGCTAATAGATGAAAACGTTGGTTACACTAGATTCTATTTCATAAAGGCGTAGCCCTTTATGAAATACAACACAAAGCTCCAAAGGTTTCTACTGTGAAGCTACAACAAGCTCCTAACCCATCCCTCTCACACGTACCCAGAACCAGCACGAGTCTCATTGAGGAGCAATAGCTGCTCTAACCTTCCGAGCATGTAAACCAATCAGAGACAGGGTACAGCACAGACTCTTTTACATACACCCTGTATATAATCACCGGTCTCCTCCACTAATTCATTCGTTGTTGTTTCCAGGAACACATCAGGATGCCTGAACCCGC
>NW_015152374.1:64534-65409 GCF_000732505.1 Cyprinodon variegatus
TAACTACAAAGAGCGGTTTTATATTTCACTCAGTCAGTATCCTCTTTTAGTGCTTCCTAAATAGATCTGCTATAGACTGTAAACATTTGTCCAATGAACTCTTTGAGATAACCAGAGAGTCTCCATTGGATCCAGCAGCCGTTTGGATAAATCACTCAGGAAGAAAATAAAGGCTAATGTTGGACAACAAAAGGTTCAACAACATTAGCCGCCTCACCGCTGGAGAATATCAGTCTGTGTCCGTAGAGTTTGTCAGAGAGAACCCTGAGAGAAAGAGGAGCTCTACTAGAAGAGCACCAGAAGAGAGAGCAGGCAGCACCGACACCAATAGAGAGTTGGTCAGCATGATTGTGACTAGCAGCACCAGTATCAGCCTCAGCGAGTCAGAGGAAGAGCTGAGACACAGTAGGGTGAAGAAGAGTGAGGCCGGTGTTATAGCAGAGTCCTCTGAGAAGAGACAGAGAGTCTCTGAGCCAGAACAAGGCACCAGCAGCTCAGTCTGTGACCTGCACACAAGCAAATGTGAGCCCAACACTGAAACAATGTACCTCAGCTGGAGTGGGAAGATAAACATCCTTCCTGTTTCTACTGAGGCTAAAGACACGCTATTTTACTCATTGACAGTTTTATTGTTAAGAGATAAAATGGTATAATTTTGTGCTTATAGATTCAATTCAAAGCCAAACAGCTTTTATCAGCAAAGCTAGAGGTAACAAATAGTACACAAAACCCTGAATAAACCATTTCCACTATGAAACAGGATGGTGGCAGCATCATGCTGTGGGAATGCTCCTCTATAGCAGGCACAGGGAAGCGGGTCAGAGGGAGTTAAAAGAGACGACCCTGAAGGTAAACGTGTCAGAGGCTGAGAAAAA
>NW_015152374.1:67924-69579 GCF_000732505.1 Cyprinodon variegatus
AAAAAAAAGAAAAAAAAAACATTCTATGAAAAATAAATAAATGAATGACATAAATATAAATAAAATAAATTCAAACTACATAAATAAATTAGTTACAAAGTATAGCGATACGTAGGTGGAAAAAAAATGTTCCCCATGTTTGATTTTAAAAAAAAAGAAAAAAAAAACATTCTATGAAAAATAAATAAATGAATGACATAAATATAAATAAAATAAATTCAAACTACATAAATAAATTAGTTACAAAGTATAGCGATACGTAGGTGGAAAAAAAATGTTCCCCATGTTTGATTTTAAAAAAAAAGAAAAAAAAAACATTCTATGAAAAATAAATAAATGAAAATCAGATATAAGTTAACTTTCAATATAAAAACATCAAGAAATATTTTGTTTAAAAGTAAAAAAAGAAACAGTTAAGAAATAAAACTATAATAATTTTTTTCTCTGCAAAGTGCCTTGAGATAAAGTGTGTTCGTTACCGCTATAAACAAATTACTGAACAAAAGACATAAAATAAAGACAAGTATAGATCTTGAAATATATCCATGAATGAATAAATAAACAAATACTTGAATATATCTTAAAATAAATGAAAAATTAAAACATAAAGTTAAAAAAATTATATTCCCCCATGTGTGATGAAAGAAAAACAAAAAATTGTCAAAGAAAAATAATTTGAATCTGAAAGAAATAAGAGAAAATAAAAATTCTATGAAAAATAAATATCAGATATCAGTTTTCGACCACGCTTCAACAGAATATTTTTTTGCCCAACCTTTTCAGTCAATCACTGCAATCAAGCTGTTCCTGTAACTGTCAGTGAGACTTCTGCTCCTCTCAGCAGGTGGCTGTTGGAAACAAAGCAGTGGGAGTGTCTCTGGCCATGGATCCCAAAGAGGAAAAAAGAAAGATAGCTGATGAGAGCAGAGGATTCAAAGAAGGATGGAGAAAATCATTTGCTTTCATTACCAATGTGGAAGGGTGGCCTGCGTGTTTGCTTTGTAACAAGAAGTTTTAAAGTAATAAAAAGACTCATTTGAAAAGGCATTTCCAGGGAAGGTATGCTAAATATGCAGCCAACCACCAAGTTGGGAGTGAGATAAACATTGCGATTGCAGAACTTCTGGATAAATTATAGGAGCGCAGAGAAAGACTTAAGGAGTGGATTGCATCTCCAAACACCACTACTGCCAGGGCCGCTGGAAGTACTTTTTAACAGAGGGTGTTGTTCATTTTTGGGGGGGTTTTTTGGACAAAAGACCTATGAGCCTATAGGCCTTTTTAAAATATAATAAAAATAAATAAGTAAATAGATTGAGATTCACTACTTTATTGTCATATACACTTCAGTGCACACAACCAGGGTCTGTAACACACAGACATCATCAGATCTCAGGTAAATATATGTGTCATTAATTAAACTTCACATTAACACTATAACAACGTAGATTTGGTCAGCTGGCATGAACCTGAGTCACTGTGTTTATGTCACACGTGACTCTATTAGCTCCAAAATCCTTTTATGCAAACCACAAGGAAGCAATTATATTATTATACTATTTAAACGTTATTGAACAGATCCCCAGATGCATTACAGAAAGAACACAACATCAAATTAACCCTCTAAAATATTCTGGTTATGTTAAACTGCACGA
>NW_015152375.1:0-2159 GCF_000732505.1 Cyprinodon variegatus
CAATATATAAGAGTTTATTAACAAAAGCTCCAAGTCAAACATATTTCAGTTTAACACTCTTAACTAAAACTAGTGAAACACAACTAAACTAAACTACTATGTGCAAAGAGGAAAGGAAACATGGTTGAAAACCCATATTATAGTTTAAGGCGGATTTTGTGTTTGAAACCAAAGTTTATCTGGAAAAATTTGGGAATTTAGCTTTTCACTAATTTAGAGAAACTTGAATTGTTTTCAGACCAATTCACAAAGCAAATCCATGAGGTGAATAAAACATTATGTGGACTTGATCAAGAACCAATAACTGTCAGGGTTTGGTTGTGGTTTGGAGGACCCAAATGCAGAGGCAGAGAGGCTGAGGAGATTTCTAGGAGTTTTAGACAAGGTGGACTTTATGAGGACTTATGAGGAATAATCTGAGAGGAGTTATGTATAAAACACAGCAGCTGAGCCAAACGCTTTTACGCTCCGAGGGCACTGATGTCTGAAGCCAACAGCCGCCGCACTGGTACTCCCTAGTTAGACCGATCACAATGTAAACAATATGTTGGCTACAGCATCAAACAACAATGATGTTCTCATTCTAAGGGGGGGACTTTTAAAATAAAGATAAATTCATCACTTTGACACACTGGCTGTTACACAGCATCAGTAGATTACTTTAACTTATAATAAAATAAATAGGCCCATCACATTGCATAGTCATTATAAAGTAAATGAAGTCTATAAATCATGTAATATAAGATATTCTACAAATCCATAACAATAAAATTTATGTGTTAATACAGCATAATAATACAGATGTGCCAAATATGTGAAATTGATGATTGACATGTAATATACATGTATTTATACATTATTATGGTACCGGTAATTACATCTTACAAATAATTGGATGATTTTACGTAAAGAGTAAATTTGAACTACATGTAAAGCATGTAATTAAGAATTACTGCATTTACATTTCACAGTGAGTTACTTTCTATTTAGTCTACTTTCTATTTTCTAACATTAGACACAATGTCAATGAATCAGTAAATGTCTTCTAGTCGGTCTGAGATAGCCAGACTAATGTTATGCTACACACTATAAATTATGGGACACATAGGTGTATATATGGATTTCCCTGGTTACTACCCTCACTGACTGTGACATTACATGTGAAACATCTTCCCATAGCCAGAAAACTGCTTGTTTTTGCAGCCAAATGCTAAACATGTAGGCATTTTTACTGCGCATCTCCATGGGAGTGCAATCAGCAATCCAGTGAATAAATAGAGATCAGGGTCCGAGGGCTGTCCCAGCTTCAAATCTCAAAAGAACTCTCATTTTGTTTTGTCGCCTGGAAGGTGAGGAAAACAAACACCCTAATTGACCGGATATATCTGTGTAAACTATGGTAATTAACAAGACTGTTAGCATTAGCTATAAGGATGTAACCTTTCTGATGGTAAAAATCTGACTTTATGTGGAGATTTTCTCATCATGGAATGTGTTTATCATGAATATGCTGGATTGCTTTTAATCTGTGGACCCTTATAATCGAATGTAGTATAAACAATTGAAGAGCTGATTTACAATATGGCTTCTGAACACCTTCAAAGGTATGTTGTTGCAGCTGCTTTTCATATTCACATTTTACCCTGCTGCTATGTCTGTGTTAATTGTGCTTTGGTGTGTCTGGTGGTGGCCTTTGGTGTGGCCTGCAATATTTTCTGTGTATCACCAGAGTGTGCTATAGAGCAGTTTAATAGTTTATTGTGATAGTATTGTGACACTCTATTATTCTACTATAAACTTCATCCAACAGGAAAGTTTTAAGCCTACTCTTAAAAGTACAAAATGAAGATGATTACTTATTATTTACAGCTCTTATGTCTATAAGAGCCGTCCTATTTAGATAACATTAATATGTAACAGGCAAATATTATTAGGGTTTAACAAGAACACACAGGAAAACAAAAATAACCCTAAAAGCAGAGGCGTGCTTTTTTTAGGGGGGGGGGGGCACTTTTTAGCGCACGTGTAACACTTAATTATAAAAAAAAATAAACGCATGTTGAATGAAATTTGATTTTTATTTGTAACATTCTCTAAACGTGAGTTTTCAATGGAAAAAAGTCACATCACCAACAGAACAGACTAAAGCATACTTCTTT
>NW_015152375.1:3694-11437 GCF_000732505.1 Cyprinodon variegatus
AAAGTACAAAATGAAGATGATTACTTATTATTTACAGCTCTTATGTCTATAAGAGCCGTCCTATTTAGATAACATTAATATGTAACAGGCAAATATTATTAGGGTTTAACAAGCACAAACAGGAAAACAAAAATAACCCTAAAAGTGAAGAATCTCTGTTAAAGACATACATATCGCTAAGAATTTGAGATTACTTAGTCTTATATAGTTATAAATGTTATCCATCAGCTATCATCCTAAGTCACAGTTTTTAAACCATCTCCTTTAAATTGAAGGAAGGAATATAGCTAATAGCATAATAATGACATGTTAGAGCCATTTTTGGTTTCCAAACAGTAATTAAGGCCTCTGTCATGCCACTAAAGATTTCACTATAGGTTCAAATAACTGAAGATAAAACATTTATTTTAGGTTAAAGACCAATTTCTTGACGCTATTGCATCTTAGAATTGGGCCTTTTCATTTGCATCATTGTATGGGTATGAGCATGATCAGTTTGGCAGGAAAAACATACAACAGGCCAACTTTAATACTTTTTTATACCTTAAAAAGGCATGGGAGGGGTATTAAAGGGATAAATAGACCAGAAATCTCTATGCAATTATCTTAAATCAACTGTAACATTTAACATGTAGTTTTGTTCTTTTTTAATATACAATTAAAGGAGAACTTCAATTTATGGCAAGAAAATAGCAGCATTTTGAAAACCAGCTTTACTTTAATCTGTTTCAGAAATTATTCAAAGCTATGAAAACATTTGTAATGCCACTTTACTTATGATTAGATAAATAAATGAAACGCATTTCATGTCAAAGGCAAACACATGACCAGAACAGTGAAGCCTCCTCATCCCTGAAAATCCTTTCAACTTATGTCGTCCTCTGTACTTCATTTATTTGAAGCACTAACATTTCGCTAAAAACACAGTATCCTTGAGCCTAAGTACCTTTTAGCCTTTAAAACCGATTTAAATATTTAATTTTATTTGATGTAGGGGCAGTGGGGGAGCTAGACTTTTTTTTGCTGGGGGGGCCAAGGGAGGGCCAAGACTATCTGTAAGGGGTCCACCAACTATGAAAAAGACAATACAGTAAGAATACTGTCATTCACATACTATATATATATAAAGACTGATGAAATGAGATTTGCACATGTAATTTGTAGTTTATTATTAATGTATGCCACACAGTTTACAATTACAAAATCTCAAAAAAGAAGGTTATAGAAACTTATTTGGTAAATGCTATATGTGCATTTTAGTATTATCATGAGGAAAAAAAACAGGTAATGAGTAATTGTGTGAAAATATTAAGGCAACAAATCAAACAGCAGACCTGAAGTTAAGCATGGGCATCAATGTAGAACAGAATAGAATTTAACTTTATTTTCATTCCACTGTCACAAGTACAGAGCAACAAAATGTATTCTCTGCATTTAACCCCTCCCCTTGAGGAGCAGTGTGGAATTAAGGGTCTTGCTCAGGGGAGCCAGAGTGGCAGTCTGTGGGAATGGGGGATCAAACTCATAACCTCAGGATTCAAAGCGTTATGCCCTAACCAGGCTGTTTTTGTGTCAAAATGTGTCTTTTAAATGGTCAATGATCAGCCATGTTTGAAAGTACAAATAATCCATGTTGACATGAACTTAATGCAGCTATGACTAAATGTACTGACACCTAAACTGTCATTGGTACAAGTCAGTGAAGAGCTAAATCATGACCAGAAACACAAAACTCCTTCATGCAGTCATAAAAGTAGAATCCTGCTGTTGTTGTGAGATGAAGCAAAATATGTTACAAAGTCTTCCATGTTGAGGCTCAGTGCCCTCCTTGACTCTATACTAAGTATTCCAATGTGACTTAGCCTGGCATCAGCCATTATTGTCCTTAGGTTAGACTATATATCTGGGCCGCACTATTTAGTACTGAATCTCTCACAAGAAGCAGTACTAAATGGACTAACAACAGCAATCTTGCAAAGTTTGAATAATTCACACAAAACCTCATCATAAGGTTCAAGAAACACAACAAAATCAAGCAAAGTAGAAGGTGTTTCTAAATCACTCTTTATTCTCTGATCAAGCAAATGCTTTGCCTGGTGCACCTCTTGTTTCAGGTCATCTAAATCTGACTCAAAGATCTGTCCAAAAGCAATCAGAGGCTCCACATTCAAGAAAGTTGCACTTTTGGGGTTTGAGATCATGCACTCCTTGCATGATCTCACAGTTTTTCCTTGAAAAACACCTCTCCACTATGAGACACTCAAGCACCTGATTAAAGAGTGATCTGGGGAAGTCCTAGTCATTACATTTTCTCTGTCCTATACTGCTCATTACAAGTGAGTCAAGAAATTTTGAACTTAATCTTGGATGTCTTCTGTCAATTTTTACACTTTTGCTCTTCTCGGCAAACTCCTCGACCTCTTTCCATAGTTCATCAAAGTACTTTTCATTTCTATAGTCCTGGAAAGTGTCTCTAAGTGTCATGTTTGGCTTAAGGTTCCTAACCCACATGCAGAACACACTGAGGCTGGAGAAAAGTTCAAAGATTTATTGAAATGATTCTGTACAAAGAATAAACAGATCCAGGGGTTATTCAGATCCAGGACTGGTCACTAGTGGGTTCACTACAGAGGGGGACAGAGGAGTTAGTGGATGTCCAGGTAATTTGCAGGATGTGAGTGAGCAGGACAGTACCTGTTCAGGAGTTTGAGCTGAGTGGCAGAGGGGGGGAACCAGAGGCTGTCGGTAGGCTGAGGGCTTGGCGGAGGCAGAGCTAGGTTTGAGCGTTTGCAGATCACAGATTTGAGTTTCGCTTCCGATTCTTCCGAGAGCGGGCAGGCAGGTCTTAGACAGGAATTATTCTCCAGGGTTCTTCAGGGATCAGACAGGCAGGTTTCAGGCAGGTTCAATCTAGGAAGCAGAGAGGAGAAAACAGATCAGGTTCAGGTTTTCAGGGAGTCAGAGGTTCAGACAGGCAGGTTGGCTCAGGCTTGCTAACCGTAATTGGCAAACACTCTGGCACTGGAGTGAAGTCCTCTGCCTCCTCAAATACGGATCTCCTGATGAGCAGATGAGAGACAGGTGGTGCAATCAGCTCCGGCTCCAGGAGATCTAGTACGCCCTCTGGTGGAGAAAGTGGACAGACCTCCAGATCCCAACACTAAGGCTACGTTCACACTGCATGTCTTGATGCTCAATTCAGATTTTCTTGTTAAATAAAAATTTTTTTGCATTACCGTTCATATTTCCAAATTTACGAGACTTAAACATAAATACTGCTCTCTGCATCACCGTCTGCCATGATTTTTGTTTTTCTTTCTGCTTCTGTGTAGCAAGACGAAGAATAGGGACCTTTGTCGGGTATTAATGACATTCAGGTCGGATGAATGCGATCTGGCCGTTCAGACACAGGTCGCATTTGAAAAGATCTTATTTGTATCGGATTCAGGACCACAGAGCGAAGCGGCCTGGGTCGCATTGGAAAAAATAGGATCTCTGTTGTGCAGACTGCCATGAAAAGATCAGATCCAGGTCGCATATGGGCAAAAAAATCAGATTTGGGTCACTTCAGGCTGCGGTGTGAACGTAGCCTAAGAGCACTTACTAGATCTGTAGCTCTTCCTAGATCAAGAGTGCATGTCAGAAAGACATTTGGCATCAGCTAGTACTATACAAAAGTTAACCAAAAGACCTAAGAATTGCACATCTATTTGAAGAAGCAGACCCCTTGCCTCCACTGATCTGTCGTCGTTTCTCTGAAGTGCAATATCCTGCAACAATCTCAGAACTGCTGGAAGTCTGTTTTTCATGGTACGGCATGCCGTTTACCTGCAGGCCCACCTTGTGTCCAAAAGTGCCTGGAGCTCCCTGGGCTGTTCTGCTGGATACAACTCTTTCTGTACATCAAGCCAACTCAGATGAACATAAGAGCTAGACGCAAAGTTATAAAGCTGCTGTAGAAGTGCAAAAAAATCAACGACCTCAGGGACTGCTTTGGTAGCATCAACAAGGACTAAATTCAAGCAATGTGTGTTCCAATGAACATAAAATGCAAATCTGGCATTGCTCTGAATTCTGGCAGATACGCCGGAATGCCTCCCACTCATGACGGATGCACCATCATAACCCTGTCCCACTAGGTTATTTCTGTACTCCAGACCATGTCTCTCAACACAGTTAAGATGACCTCCCCCCTCCACTCTCTACCCCAATTGTCATGTTGGCTTTCAGGGATCTAACCCACATGCAGAACACTCAGAGGCTGGGAAAAAGTTCACAAGGTTTATTTGAAAATAGATCATAATAAAGAACAATGGTTCTGGGATAAATCGGGTCCGGGTCTGGTCACGACTGGTTTTCACTGCAGAGAGGGACAGATTGGTTAGCAGTCTTTCAGTGATCTTGCAGGTTGTGTTTGCAGGTCTATACCTGATCAGAGATGAGCAGAGCGGTAGAAGGGGGGAACCGGGAGGGTCCAGAGGCTGTCGGCAGGCTGAGGGCTTGGCGGAGGCAGAGCTTGGTTTGAGCGTTTGCAGATCACAGATTTGAGTTTCCCTTCCAGATTCTTCAGAGAGCGGGCAGGCAGGTCTTAGACAGGAATTATTCTCCAGGGTTCTTCAGGGATCAGACAGGCAGGTTTCAGGCAGGTTCAATCTAGGAAGCAGAGAGGAGAATTAGGTTCAGGTTCAGGTTTCAAGGGAGTCAGAGAATCAGACAGGCAGGTTGGCTCAGGCTTGCTAACCATAACTGGCAAAACACTCTGGCTTCGGAGTGTTGCTCTGCCTCTCTTTAAATGCCGGTCTCCTGATGAGCTCACGAGCCGCAGGTGTGGTGGTCAGCTCCAGCTCCAGGAGATCTAGAACGCCCTCTGCTGGAGAAAGGTAGACAGACCTCCAGATCCCAACACCAATCTGCTTAAGATAAAAGATCGCTATGGGTTTCTTTTAAAAACACGACATCAATTCTTTTTTGTTCTATAGTTTGATAAATTAAAGCACGTTTTTCAGCCTCCCTCATCCCGTTAAGATTCAAAGATGCTATTTTAAAAGAATCCATAATGGGTAAGAAGCTAAAACGAACACACCAAAAAACTATAAAAAATAATATCATTTGCCATAACTTTGCTAAATAAATAACTTAGACTAGAGTTTGGCTCAACATGCCTTTCTTCAAATGTGTGAGTCATGCGGCTTCAACAGGGGAAGAAGTGAAACTAAGTTTAGGGAAGGACGTTACAGACTAAAGGAGTTCAGCCACCGAACTATGGAGCTCTGCTTAAAGTAACATGACATCTATTTCCAGGAGAAAATATTCCTTCATTTCTAAGGCTGTTTATTCCATTCATCAGTTACCATTTGCATGTTTCCAAGCGATACAAGGCTTTGTCTACATAAAACTCAAACTCACCGCGGATCCAGACATTTGAATTGAGAAAGCTTCCTGGAGAGGTGGAGAAATGTCTTCAAATCTTGGAAACCAAGTCCAGTGGATATTTTTTTAAATTTTACAGCACAGATGTCAAACCGGTTCCAGAAAGGGCCGTGTGGCTGCAGGTTTTCTTTTACAACCAAGCAGTAGCACACCAGACTCCAGTCATCTCATCAAGTCATCATGTTCAGATTGGACTCCCTTGATTGATTTGGGTGAGAGCACATCGTTCAATGCTTAGTTGGAAAGAAAACCTGCAGCCACACGGCCCTTTCTGGAACCGGTTTGACACCCCTGTTTTACAGAATGACTATGACCTGGATGACTGAGAACCTTCATCAGCTTAAGTTTGGAAAATGTGCTTCCATTTTTAAACCCCTAAAACCTTTGGTGTTTTGTAAAAAAGTTCTAAAGATTCTTCCTTATCACTGCTGTCTGACATCTCCTCCTTCTCAGCAGCATTCTTCCTTTTACTTTTTCTCTTTGGTGGTGCAGAAGCCTCTAGCTCCATCACCTCCTCTGCTTGAGCCATCTCTCCCTCCACACCAGCTCCACAAAACAACTCCACACTGTCTTCAGCCAAACCTTCCACCTGTCCTGTAACCTCCACCTCACCTTTCTCTCCCTGATCTCCACACGCCAAATATATGGAGCGATATTTGTGCCTTCGATTTAAGCGTGCAGGAACCAATCCGAGTGCGCAGTGAGAAAACACGAGCGCGCTCAAAACCGGTCTGGTGCGCGCTCAACTCTGAAAAATATGGCAAGCCAGGAATGCCACTATTCGCATTGAAGTATCACGTTACGATTGAAATTAACCCGCTAAAAACGCGCATTTTCCCGTAATTTCGCCGCTTTTTTCGCCGTCTTTTACCAACAAGCGCCACCTTTTACGTCCGTCATGATGGTACCGCAAGGCGCGCATTCTTACCAAGACAACGGGCGTAAAAAACGCGCGTTTTCCTAATATGATGATAATTTCCTTCCTTTTTTTCCCACAGCCAATGCATTTGAACTGGTTGGATCCAATCGCTGATCAAGGCAGCCAGACCAAGAAAGTTCAGCACAGATCTGCTTTGTGGAAAAATGCACAAAGCTCAATGTTGCAGCATTGCCAAAGTTCACTGCATTGCCGTTTCACAAAGCCTTAATGTTAAGAATATATATCCACTACACACACTTTGCTGTTATTTTGAATCCATTCCATGCCTATTTTCTTTTTTTTTTTTGCCTATTTTCATGTAAAAATGTTTTGCATCGACATGCATCGCCAACTAATGTTTTGTGCTTTACAGGTATTACGTATTAGGAACAGTTCACCAGGTTGTTTTACCTGAGAAGTTGTGTAGTGGTTAAAGTGACTGCACACAATGCAATCTTTTTGCTTCTATAGGTCCGAATCTGGCTGAGGCAGTTCGACTTTTTTCCCTTTATATTCCCATGGGCGTAGGTTTGCATAGGGACATGTCCTTACCAAACTTTGGACCGACCCACTTGTCCCTACCAATAATTGGATGTGAACAAAATGATTATAATTTACAGCAGTAGTTGTTGCAGCAGTGGCTTCTTTTCCTCTCTCAGCTCCTCTGCCTGGTAGCTGCAGCTGCCTGGTCTTTCCTTTCCCTTTCCCATAGCAGCGCATCAACTGTGCTGTGCGGTTTAATTCTCTGATTATTCTGCCTTAAGTTCCTTCTTCTCTCTCTCCGATTGCTTGTTTTCTAGTCTGTATGTGCGCGCGTGCTTGGAGAGCGAAATAAATAAAAATAAAAATAAATTACGCTAGAATACGGCGGTTACCAAAATTAATATTAGGCTAGGAAACTAGTCCCAATTAAAAAACTAAATATAATCTAGGCTAAAACAGGCGAAAGCTTCTGATTGCAGTTCTGTAAAGAAGCAGGAGAGAGTTTGGATTTGATGAACTTGAGAAATGAAAGAAACCAATGTTAGGATTTCTTTATTAAACTAAATATTCTGAGTCAGACAGGAGTTCATTAAACTGCTGTTAAAATGAACAAAGACTGTAAACTATCAACATTTCTGATTCCCTTTAACAATATTTCTATTACTGTTTTCATTTCGACGGCAGTTCAGGTGGAAATAACAGGTTTTATTTCTTTTATAGATCATAACAACACGAGAAGGATGCTGAAGATCTGCTATTTTTTGTTTTCTGCATAAAAATAGTTCTTTTTAATTGATTCTACTTCTAGAAATACGATAAAGACCAACAGAGGAAATCTATTTACACAGATTCTATTTTTCCACGTGGTCCATAAGTAAATTAGTACAAACATTAATGTCTGGTAAATAATG
>NW_015152375.1:15505-17166 GCF_000732505.1 Cyprinodon variegatus
GCTGCCCTCGAGCACAAACCCCAAAAAGGTGACTGAAGGTTGATGAAATTCGCACTTCTCGGCTGTGACAAACAGTTTGTTCTCCAGCAGTCTCTGTAAAACAAGACGGACATGTCTTTTATGTTCATCGAGGT
Organism: Cyprinodon variegatus; assembly: GCF_000732505.1. NCBI lineage: Eukaryota > Metazoa > Chordata > Actinopteri > Cyprinodontiformes > Cyprinodontidae > Cyprinodon > Cyprinodon variegatus. Next base: position 15,640 of record NW_015152375.1, read on the forward strand.
CCTTGGAGTAAATGAGAATGTCATCAATGTACACGAAAACAAATACGTTGAGAAAGTCTCTTAGAACATCGTTTACGAGGGCCTGGAAGCAGGCTGGAGCGTTAGTTAGACCAAAGGGCATAACAAGATATTCGAATTGGCCCAAGGGTGTTTTGAAGGCAGTTTTCCATTCGTCGCCTTCACGGATCCTAAGGAGATGATAAGCGTTTCTTAAATCCAGTTTAGAAAATACAGTAGCTCCCTGTACGGGCTCAAAAGCTGAGGCAAGGAGGGGCAGTGGGTATTTGTTTTTAATAGTGATCTGGTTCAAACCTCGATAGTCAATACAAGGTCTCAGGGAACCATCCTTCTTCCCCACGAAGAAGAACCCGGCGCCCAATGGAGAGGATGTAGGGCGAATTATACCAGCAGCTAATGATTCGTTGATGTATCTTTCCATTGTTTCTCTCTCGGGCTTGGAAATATTATACAATCTGCTGCTAGGTAAAGGAGCACCAGGTAAAAGTTCGATGGCGCAATCGTATGGTCTGTGTGAAGGTAGGGACGTCACACTGACCTTACTGAAGACAGGGGCTAGATCATGGTACTCAGAAGGAACTGAAGAAAGGTCAGGAGAGTCCATCTCCCCCCCACCTCTAGGAGACCCCACCAAGGGGGCAGCAGAACGAAGGCATGTCTCGTGGCATGAGATGGACCATGATTCCAGGTGACGTTCAGTCCAGTTAATGTGAGGATTATGCTTCTCCAACCATTCGAAACCGAGCACCAGCGGGGAACATGCGGAGGGAAAAACAAAAAATTTTATAGTCTCTCGGTGGTTACCTGACAGAAGTAGCTCGAGGGGCTGAGTTTGATGGGTAACTTGATGGAGTCTCTTTCCGTCAATAGCGGATACACTGAGAGGCTGAGTCAGAGGAATGGTTTCAATTTGGAGTTGCTGGACGAGGTTAGAATCGATTAGGTTACGTTCACAACCTGAGTCGATGAATGCAGAGAAAGAGAGGCTTTGGTTAGCACAGAAAAGCGTGGCAGGAAGTAACAGTCGAGGAGATTTCTTAGTGTTTATTTGGCCCGCCAGACTCCTCAGATCCTCTGGCGGGCCCAGGCTTTTGATTTAGCCGGGCAGGAAGCAATGAAGTGTCCACTCTCACCACAGTAGATACATAGTTTGCTTAGAAAACGCCTCTGTCTCTCCTCTGGAGTGAGCCTGGTGTTTCCCACCTGCATGGGTTCGACATCCCTTTCGCCTGAATGAGAGGCCTGAACAGGCAACGGCAGAGACTGGGATTTAGGCCTCTGAATGGGCAGCTGCTCTGTAGAGGGAGAACAAACAGTCACGTTATGTGAGGCAGAAGAAAGAGTACCCTGCTTCTTTGAACTGTTTCTGGCTCGAATTCTATTATCCAATCTGATGGAGAGGCGAATTAAATCTTCGAGGGTAGCTGGTTCGTCGAGGGTTGCAAGCTCATCTTTAATGTGCTCGTTTAATGCCATGAAAAAGGCTCCCTTCAAGGCGCTTTGGTTCCA
>NW_015152375.1:18824-23160 GCF_000732505.1 Cyprinodon variegatus
TACATTTTTTAGCGTGCGTAGTGAAATAGCTCACGTTTTTATACACGCAAACCTTTGATAGATCTGGCCCTTAGTGTTTTAAAATAGACCTAAGGGGCTATTTAAACAGTCAGACAGCAGCAATATAGGATGATGATGAAAGGTTGTTTCATTTAATCCTTTAATATTAAAAACACACTTATATAATAGAAACATTAAATGATTGCAGGAAACAGATATAATGCTGCAGGGCAGCCTCAGGGTGAAGCAGCTGCCCTTCACTGCTGCATGATGGAAGAAATGTGTTTGGAAAGTTACCATAAAATTAGGGCTGCAACTAATGATTATTTTGCAAATTTATGAATCTGTCGATTATTTTTTTGATGAATTGATTAATAATCAGATCAGCCAAAGGTTTCTTATAGTAGACTTTTTACAAAAATAAACCAGGTGAAACAGAAACATTTCCACTTCAGGAGTTCTGGATGGAGAATATTGACAGACAAAAACTTTAGACATTAGGAGGATAATTCAGATTTTCAGATTCAAGTATGGTTCAACAATATTTAGATAAATATATTTTAGATATGGTTAATTTTTAGTGATGCTTCAAAATTTTCCAATATTAGGAATGGTGTTTTGTTCTAGTTAGAGAATTTTATTTTAAATCAGGTAAAATAATCAGTGATGGAATTCAGCCTCCAAAGGAGAAATGTTTGTGATCATATTGGCCTTACAATAGATGGAAGAAATTGTTCCATTAAGAAGTTTCATTTGCTCTGATTCTAGTTCAGCGTTCTATTCATTTAAACACAATCATTCAGTCAGCAGACAGTAGAATGATTGGTTTCAACCCCGATCCAGTTTTATGCCAACCGCCATATTTACAGACATTTATAAATTCGTGAGCGCAGAGAAAGAGTCGAGCACAAGCAGAAACAGATCCAGGTGCAGAGATGGAACTGAGCGACAACAGAGTGTTGAAAAGAGTTTTTCAGAGTTGAGTGCGCGCGTGTTGTTTCACTGCGCGCTCGGATTGGTTCCTGCTCGCTCAAACCGAAGGCATAAATATCTCTCCATGCATTTGGTGTGCAGTAGATTCTGTCGAATGAGCGCTGGGAGCTGTACTGCTACACCAGGATTTGGATCCTGGATATTCGGGCTGCTGAAAGAGTTGTGGGTTTCACTGCAGCGTCTGCATAAACCTGTGTGTGTGGCTGATGAAGGTACATGAGTTTCATTTAACCTTATGGCTTTATTATTGTCTGCAGTCACTTTATTGTCATTTTTGGTTGTTAAGGATTGCTGCTGTTTCATATTATACTCTCACCAACGGGACCTTGTTTCAGATGCTCTTGGTTAATAGACTAAAAGGTTTTCTCTAAAGTTGGGGTTGTAGTACAAGCACTACAGAACCAGAACAACTATTTATTTCTTTTAATGAATTAGGTGATCGGGTACAGCTCTACAGGACTGGGTGACGCAACGTGAGATTTGTTTTTCTAACTTTATATGATTTTGTCCTACCTTTTGTGTTACTAACATGGGTTGCAGTGTTTCTAGAGTCTCAGATTAATTCCTGTTTTGTCACTGGTTCCTGTGCCTTATTGGATTTTTAAAGTAGAACATTTCAGAAATGATCTAAAACCATGAAGATCAGTTGTAATGCCACTTTACTTTTGATTAAATACAAAAATCATTTGCATTTCTCGTCAAAGGGAAACACAAAACTGTAAAGCTTCATCATCTCTGAAAATCTTTTTAACTTATCTCATCCTCTGCACTTTATGTGGTGTAATGCTATGTGATGTCTTTTACTTTGAAAAGCAACAGAGTATAGAGCGGGGGTTTTCCGGTCCCTAACAGCTGTTTGTAATTTAAGTGTATGTGAGATAGAAGCTGCAGTTCTGTGTGAGATAGTTATCAGTAAATAAAAGAACAACTTGACATGGTGTCAGGAGTGGGATGCTGCGCATGAATGGAGAAAGATGAAGAAAAGGGCTAAGAGGAGAAATCGTGCATCAAGCGGATTAAAAGAAAGTTTTGCAAGTAGCTCTGGTGACGAGACGAAAGACAACCAGGCAGAAATGGGGCGACCCACGCCAAGCGCAACGTTCACCATACAACCTCCGGAGCCATTTGATTTCACCAAGCCACAAGAATGGGAACGGTGGATTAGGAGATTCGACCGTTTTCGGCTTGCAAGTAACCTAAACGCAACGCCAGAGGAAAACCAAGTAAATACGCTGGTGTATTGCATGGGCGATGAAGCCGAAGATTTGCTAAAGGGGCTACCGCTAACTGCAGATGCTAGAAACAACTATGCAGACATGAAAGCAGGCTTTGATGCATTTGCATTTTTGCAATGCTGCATTTGCATTTTTTGCAATGCTGAACATTGTAATTATGGACAGTTACATGAGGAGCTAATTCGTGACAGGCTGGTAGTTGGATTGAGAAACGTCTCCTTGTCCGAAAAGTTACAGCTAGACAGAGACCTCACGCTCCAAACTGCCATAGAAAAGACGAGCCTAGAGGAGGAAATCAGACGACAGCAGTCGGACCTGAGAGGAGAAAATAGTGGATGCTCCAATGTCGATGCTGTGCATGCTACACCTGCTGGCTACAGAAAGCAGAGGTTTCCGTCCAAGCTGCTACAAGCACAGCTTCCAGGCAGATACAAACCGGCACAAGCGCAGCAAAGCACAAGGGCCTGCTATAGATGTGGGAAAATGCCGGTACATAGAAAAGCAGAATGCCCTGCTACTGATGCTGTGTGTCATCGCTGTGAAAAGAAAGGACATTACAGTGATGTATGTAGGAACAGTGCAACCTCTCTGAATGCTGTTACAGCAGATGAAGGGGAAAGTTTTTTCCTTGGTGCTGTGGATGCCGGAAAAGATCCATGGACAGTGCAACTTCAAGTCAGAGATAAAAAAGTGTGCTTTAAGATAGACACAGGTGCTGATGTCACTGCCCTGCCAGTCGAGGTGTACCGTGACATTGCTGGGGGGCTAGATGTGATGCACCTGGCGACATCGACGCGCCGACTGTTTGGACCTNGTCTGAACCTGCACACCTGTGAGTTTGAGCCTGTAACCTGTAACCTGAACCTAACCTGTTTGTCCTCTCTGCCTTCCAGGGTAGAACCCTGTGTGTCACCAATAAATATTGGACTTGAATCCTGCCTGTCTGTTCTGTGAGTTCTGCATCTTGGGCTAGCAAACCAGCCACATCATGACAACAATAAGGCTGACAATTGCATTGTAACTGTGTCCTCCGTTTCAATACAATGTTAAACATTGTATTATGTTTAATATAACATAATACGTTTCACGTCCAATATTGTGTTTAATGTAAGGATTGTGAATATTAAAATAAATGAAATATTTAATCTCCTTACCATTGGATGATTTTGAGCAGTTTTCAACAAAGACAATGGAAGCTGGAAAATAACAGAAAAACAGATACAAATTGAATTTTTCCTTATAATCAATTCAAATAATTTCAACAGCGTTAACCCTAATACATGGATGCGTTTTCTCACATATCACAACATTAACCCAAAATATAACCTTTACAGGAATATGCTAAATATTAATAAGGCTCTAGATATGTGCTATTTATTATTCTGAAACCCCCCCCTTCTGTGTAACGAAAGATGCAGATGCTAACACAGGGCTAGCTATCAGCTAAACATATTCGTGGTTTACAAAACTATATTCTATTTTTATCAGCCAAGTTTAAGCTTTACATTTAAAATGACCAATCAACCAGTATTACATGCTAATTGTTTTCTTACCATTATGATTACTCGGTGTTATATTTTCTGTCTCTTGCGCCTGATAACACGATTTTTCTCTCCAACAACCCTTCTTCTTTTCTTTTATGGCGTATCGCTAGCACCTTTAAGGTGCATACCGCCACCTACTGTACATGAGTGTGTAGTAACCTAGACTCAAATCCCCTACATACCATTTCTTTTATTTTGTATTATGATGAAAAATAAATAATGCTTTCCTTTTTAAATAAATGTCCTTAATGTTTCATTCCCAATAAACTTTTAAGACTCTCTTCCTGCCCTGCACTTTCTAATATTGTCCATCATCTCATCCTTTTATATTCATATGTTTTACAATTCATCAGTACATGTTCTGCATTTTTTCCCCCTCCAGTTCCCTCACATTTATTAGTAGTTTTCTTACCAGTTAAATAAAGAATGCCATTTAGATAGGCATGACCTGTCCTTAATCTAGTCATTATTTTTTCTTCTATTTTCTCATTAATATTTTTAACCGATACTGATTTTTGTATGCTACAGTGGCGCAAAAAAGTATTTAGTCAGCCACCAATAGTG
>NW_015152375.1:24250-25719 GCF_000732505.1 Cyprinodon variegatus
ACATGCTAAAGAATTAACTGCTCAAGTAAAAAAGATTAAATACAATACTCATCATTTTATAATCAGTTATTGTACATTCCACATTGGCAATAATCAATACTTTCGACTGAAAGTATTGATGGTAGGAAAAATGGTAATGTGGAAATATCTTGAGAGCTGTACTGAATGAAATGTATTTTTGTATACACTCTGTGTGCACAAAATGACAATAAATTCTGTCTAAGTCTCTAAGGACAAAATGCCCAAAGGGGTACACAACTCAAAAAAGGTTAGGAACCACTGGTCTAAAGTACAGGCTTCAAATTTTCAGGGGACAAATTTTTATTTTCTTCCAGTTTCCATCTGATTCCTGGGACATATTTCATCCAAAGACGGTGTGGAAACAGGTGGCCAGTCCCAATGAACCTTAAAGAACGTTCATTCTACTGTAGATTTACTGGATATTAAGGCAACTCGACCAATGTGAAACAATTCACCTCAATATATCCACCTTCACATAATCAGAGTCCAGCAAGAACAGTATTTCCACCCTAAAGAACCATTGTTTGGAGGGTAGAACAAGGATCATTTAAAATGATTTAAGACAGACCTACATCCTTTAGAACAAAATGCACTACCAAGAACAAGAACAAGCATTTAAAAAAGAAAAATATATCTCCCTGAGTGTTAAAAAGGCATTGAGTTTGTAGCGTTAATATATATTTAGTTTAAATTCGGTCGTAGGGAGCCCCCTTGTGATGAAGAGCGGTGCTGTGCCCTTTGCTTTAATCACTCTAATTGATGCAGTGTTTGATGTTGTGGTCCTGTTTGACATAGTGCTTAAACTTAAGTTGGAAGTTAATTATTCTATGCAGAAGGTGAATCGTGATTGTACTGATAAGTAATTGATTAGGACTACGTAAAGTTTCTTTCTGATTGTATTTGGGGGTTTTTTATACACCACAAAAATATATTTCCTTAATGTTTGCAAATATATTGGCTGCTGTATGTCATCTGATCAGAGTAAATTACTCAGAAGTTATTGAAGCATCCTGTCTGTGCTTATTACCAGCAGATATCAGTATCAGATGTAACACCTTTACAATGCTGCATAAACCTCATTGCTGTCGAACAGTAAGACTGAACAATTGCTCTCTAAAACTTGCACAAAAAAAGAGAAGGTTTTTCGCTCTGAATTAGTGGCGAGTTTTTCTTTACATTGTTCCTTAAATACGGAAGTTTAATTCAGTCACATCAAGCTCCAGCAGGACCGAGCTCAATTCGTGCCAGTGGCGGTGTTGTGTGCGCTCAGTTCCGTGTCTGCTCGCGCTCGACCTGCCCTCTCCGCGCTCGACACCAGCTGAGCTCGGCTGTCTCTCCGCTCGCTCGACTCTGCGCTAACGAATTCATAAATGCATGTAAATAAACCACGCCATCAGCCAATCACGCCCAGCTTTATTTAATCTAATCAGAGTATTCGTTCCACATAC
>NW_015152375.1:28217-32999 GCF_000732505.1 Cyprinodon variegatus
TATAAAATAAGAGAAATCTAAATTTCCTACTACAGTAGGCATGTAAGAGAAATTGAACATTTCTTGGGCCTTTCGTGAATGCTTTTTGTCTTGCACTAAGAAGAGTAAGAGATTTTATTTGTGTTTTTTGTAACTATAGGAATCTTGTTTATAAAACCACACCTTTTACCGTAAATGAAAATGAAAGTAAATTCATTAAAGACAGCGACTGAAATAGCAGTGTTTATCGTCTCAGAGTTTCATTCTGAGCTCGATGACGAGGAAAACTGAACAAGGTAGGTTGTCAGACAAGATGATTTTTTTCACTCTCGAGAATCAATAACTTATACATTCAAATCTGGTAGCCCTAATCATGAGAGTACCCACCACTTTCTGAAGGTGCAGTGGTATGGTTAACTACCAAGTCCTGAATGTAATTTTTTTATATTCATATATCTATATTTTTCAAAACTGCTATACGTTACAAACAAGTAATCCACATCCAGATTAAGATATAGTATGCTTTTAAGTAAAATTTATTTTTAACTCTTTTTGTCCTAGTTTCCAGCAGAGAACACAAAGAAAGAAAGGAGGAAGTAAAACAACAGCACTATGCAAGATTTACTAATGGTTGTAAAACAGTCTTCATAAAATGCGATAACCTAAATTCACAAGGTAATCAAAGCTTCTGAGTCAAGCCTGAGTTCTGTTCAAAACATCACATTAACGTGTCACATTTTACTTCTTTTGTCTAAACAGGAATATGAAGTTCTGCCCACACTGTGGAACTTCCGTAGATGAATCATATAGATTCTGTCCTCAATGTGGGTTCAACTTATTTATTTTAACTCAAAAGCTGACACCAGGTGAGTTTTTTTAACCAAATATTTTATCTGTTATATGGGCAGCATTCCAACTGATGATATTTAATTTATGCAAAGATCAAAGAGTAGAATGTTGGTAAAAAAAAAAGGGAAACTATGTCTTCATATACTTTCAATTCCTATTATGTGTCGCTCTCTACCAATCAGCTTTGATGTTAATGGTTTCAAATTTCTTGCCAGATTTATCTTTCTGTGAACTGTAGGCTAAATATAATTTAGGGTGTGTTGCAAAAGTATTGCATGTCTTCACACTTTGCCAAGGCACAATGGCAAACTAAAGCCACCTTTTCACTGGCTCTAATTAGACATTATTGGGTGATTCCATTTTTGTTTTTTCCAGACTGGATTGTTTATTTGTTTTTGTCTGCTTTTTTTTTTTTTTTTTTTTTTTTTTTTTACTCATACCAATCAAGGAAACATTACTCCACTAAGCCTGCATCTGCATTAAACATTTCAGTTCTAGGAGCTGGCTCTTTTAAGTCACTAAGAAGACAAGTCTGGTGGCCTTTTTTTCTGCTTGTTTTTGTGAAAACAAGTTTGCTGGTTGGGCTTTCGCTAAGCAGGAAGGGGGAGGCACAGACTATGGACTATAAACCTCCTCTCCCTCCCTCTCGGTAACTCAGTGCTCCTCCCTTGGTTTCTGTCTACAAGCAGGGAGTGGCTACAGACAACGGCACTGCAAGTGCTGTCAGCAGAAGCTTGGCACACAAACAAGAGGGAGGGGAAACAAAACTGGTTCGCCAGATTAGTCATATCCATCCCAGGCTACAGAACACTACTGTTGTCCTGGGATAAAGTTTGTTTGGAGATATTTGTGCCACCGGTTTGAGCGCGCAGGAACCAAACCGGTCTGGCGCGCGCTCAACTCTGAAAAACCATCTCAACACACTGTTCTCGCGCTCTGTTTCATCTCTGCGCGTGCTCGAATCCGTCTCTGCTCACGCTCGACCTGCACTCTCCGCGCTCAACATCAGCTGTGCGCTCAGCTGTTTCTCCGCTCGCTCTACTCTCTGCGATTGCAACTTCAGCAATGTATGTAAATGAACCATACCATCAGCCAATTACGCTCAGCTCCTTTTCATCCAATGAAAGCATTCGTTTCTTCTTCTTCTTTTCTATCATGGCGGATCGCAAGCAACTTTAAGGTGCATACCGCCACCTACTGTTCATGAGTGTGTAGCAACATTGTTTTACGTCTATTAAATTCTATTTTTTAATTTTGTATTCTGCAGATAACTAAATAATGCTTTCCTTAATCTACAAATATCCTTTATATTTCCTTTATTTCCCAATAATCCTTTAAGACTCCATTCTTGGCCTGTCTTCTCAATTTCTCCCTTTTAGGTTCATATGTTTTACAGTTCATTAATACGTAAGCATTCGTTCCAAAAACTACATCCGGTTAAATGAAAAAAATAAAAACACACTCAGGAAAATCAAACAACTCTTACAGTTATTTTGTCAACATTCCTAACATTTGATGGACAGAAGATAGTACTATAAAATATCTTGAATTATCTCAAATAAACTTCAGTAAAACAGTTATTAGATCATTGCCTCATTCATCTCTTTTACCTGCTATTGACACTGATTTAAATGTGCTGTTTTAAAAGAAAAATAAGGAGGATATTTCAGGTTCAGAATATATAAATAATCTTATAAGAAGGGGACAAACAGGCTCGGTAATCTTCACAATAATGACACTGATTTATCAGTAGAAACATTTTAAAAAGACTTCCCTTCTTTCCAGTGTTGGCAGTGAGATATAATTTACTTTTGTCCCAGACTAAATTACTGACAAGAATTTACAGGATAAAAAGCGGCCTGAAACAAAAACAGCAGCAGGTGAAATTAGTTGNTGCTAATAGAATAACAATAATGGGGCCACTTGTGTTCCAGAAAATGTGTCTCTCTGACTTGTTTTCTGTATGTTTCCTGCATATCACTAACCTTTTCCCAAGCTCATAATGCTTTCTACAGCCATGGAGCAACTGCTGTAACAATTAAATGTAAAAGGAAATTTTCTGATTAAAAGTGTTAGTAGTGCAATGATAAAACACTTGCTTAGTTAAGTCAGTGCAGGTTCGAACCCCATAGCTCATGTTCTCTGTCTGGGTCAGAGCGCGTCAAGAACTCGCTTTTTGACCTGTCAATACGCGCGTTCTTAACACGCATCTTACGATACCATCATGACGGACGTAAAAAGCGGCGCTTGTTGGTAAATGATGGCAAAAAAAGCGACGAGATTTCGTAAAAATGGGCGCTATTAGTAGGTGAATTTCAATTTTAACATGATAATTGGATGCGAATAGACCGGTTTTGAGCGTGTGCGTGTTGTCTTACTGCGCGCTCGGATTGGTTCCTGCACGCTCAAACCGAAGGCACAAGTATCTCTCCATAGTGGCCGCTGCCAGCAGAGACCACTTATTGGCAGATAAACTTTATAAAAGTTATAATACCGTTTTTTTAGGCAATAACATAAAAACATTAAAACAACAATCTACTTAGAGGTACTATAAATAAGTTATTTGCCTAAAAACGTCTTCTGCAGCGGCCGAAACAGTGTCAGTAAACGTGGAGCTGATGTGGCAGACTGTCAGTCTAGTGGCTGCTGCCATTAATATGCCGTGCCAGCCAGTACTAAAGCCGTGTCAGGGCGGCGGGCCAATGGAACTGCCACCGGAACTGTCACAATAAACCACAACGAGTCGCCGGAACTGCCACCGGAACTGACACAACGAGCCACCGGAACTACCACCGGAACTGACACAACGAGCCACCGGAACTGCCACAACGAGCCACCGGAACTGCCACTGGAACTGTCACAACGAGCCACCGGAACTGTCACAATGCTGCCAATGCCACAAATTGAGCTTGCCGTCTCTCTTAAGCCAAGGCATGGTGAAGTTTGTTTTGTTAAATCACTGCTCTTTATTGCGAGATAAAGTAAAGTAAATGTTTATTTAACGTTGATTGTGGTATTAAAGGTTTTTATTTCCATTTGGCAATAATGTGTCATAAAATGGGACAGATGGACCCAGTATTCAAGGTGAGACAGTCAGTAGGAACGTTCAAAACATTTATTAAATGAAAACAAACAAAACTAAAGTGGAGCTGCTAGGATCTGGGGCTCGCGGATGCTGCAGGAGGGGGGCGGGGCACCGCCCAATCACAGACACTCTGTAGAAGAAACACAGGTAAGTGACTACAATCATCTGACAGAAGATGATTATCAGCGAGTCACTTACCTGGTTCAACAGTCCAGTACATCTCCTTGGAAAGGGGCGCATGCGATCCTGGACAGGAATTCAGAACAGGCAGGACCAGACAGAACAGGCAGGAGCCAGGCATCCTAGAGCTCCCAGGCAGATTGAGAGTCCAGAAATGGACCAGGTGGACATGCACAGGGGCAGACGGGATCAGGTGCAGACGGGCAGGCTCAGTGGAAGTGGTTGGACAGTGGACAAGCAGGACACGAGAGAGACACAAAACCCTATTTCCACTTACTCCAGTTTAATAGACGGAGATAGATGGATTTGACTCCGTCGGCACTTGATTTTTATCTTTGCAAAGAGTGAACAGTTCATTATATGGCCCTAATCAGCCCTGTTCTGCCAGGGCAGCTTTCGTTCCCCCTTACTGACAATAACGGAAAGTAGTCAGAGTCAAAACTAATTACAGACACTGGTTAAATAGTAACATGTTATGAAAAAACCTTAAGAAAGAATCTGGCTTTTTATGGGAATAAGGTATGTCTTGTCTACAAACACCTTCACACAGGGGAGTTGTGTGGCCTTGCAGGTAAAAAAGGCTGAGTGAAAACTTTCATATTGAGTAAATAGCAAAAATCAATATATAAAATAAGAGAAATCTAAATTTCCTACTACAGTAGGCATGTAAGAGAAATTGAACATTTCTT
>NW_015152375.1:36621-39604 GCF_000732505.1 Cyprinodon variegatus
GGTATATATGTATACACATTTTTATTGTTAAACAGATGCCTCCCCATCAGAAGCAGGATCTGCTGTTCCAAAGGAGGGGAAACACAATAACAATAACTATCAAGATGGACAAGAGCAACAGTCTGAAACCAAGGTAAATAATAACAATAATTATAATAAACATAAAAATAGAATAGGCCTTTCGGGTATAAAAACTTTAAAATAGTACAGTGTACAGTTATATCTCTATGCTAAATATTTTGTTATGCTGCAACTGTAGATTAGGACTGTGAATACATGCTTTGGCACACCTAATAAAATTTTGCTCAAGAGTTCTGGCATCTTTACAAAAAGTGTTAAAATAACTCAACAGAACAAACTCTTTTTGGACCCACCACTCCTGCCTTATATTTGCAAGTTATATTTGCAGTTATATTTGCAGAAAAAACTTGTTCAAACATGTTAAAAGACTGATTGAACAATTGTAATGTGTAGTTATACGAAATACTCTTCTAGTGAGGACAAAACAGAAGCTAGAACAGAAAGAGGTACTGTTTCACATTTAATGATATAATATAAAAAACGTTCTAAGTTAGGCCCAAAGGTGGGTCTATTTGTTTAGTCCTTCATCTAGAGGTGGAAAAAAAAAACCTAAAACTTCAATACCCATCAATAGTAGTATAACACCCTTAAACATAACTTGTATAACAGAATATTTTTCATTTTATTTTATCTTCTGATCCACATGCAAGAACAACTCTCAGGAGAAGTTGAAACAGTAAAATAACGTTTATTTTAAAGGGAAAGAAATGTGTGATCCAGTATGGCTGGGGCAATGGGGACAGACTGGGACCTCTGAAAAGAGAGGGACAATGAGAAACTGAGCTAAGCTGATCTAGATCTGAGCTTAGGGAACATGAGGTAGACACCGGCAGGGAGAAGTGAGTTGATCTAGGGTTTTGCATGGTGGGAGGTTGCTGTTAGTCCGGGTGGAGTTTTCAGAGGCTATGAAATGATAAAGTAATCCAGAGGAAAGATGATGAATGGCAGAGTGCAGTTCATGAACACTGCCCAAAGTGGATATAAACAGGATCAGTTACCAGATGTGAATCAGGAAACTGAATGAGAATGTTCAATCTCGTCTCCTCTTGTTTTATCATCTTTCTTTCATTTGGGACCAGGTCGCAGGGGCAGCAGTCTTATCAGAGACATCCAGACTTCCCTGTGCACAGACACCCTCTCTAGACACCCTCTCCAGCTCTGCTGGGAGAAACACAAGGGGCTTCCAGGCAAGCCGTGAGACATAAGATGTGTCTGAACATCCACCTTAACCTCTAAATCCCTCAATCACTGTACAGAGTGGGGAGTATATAATGGATTTTAAAGTGAACTCAGTTAAATGACAGTTTGGACAGATGATCACTACTTTTCACTCCCCATTGGTCAGGTCTCCACCCCCCCGCACAATGCCTGTGCAATCTTTGTTACTTGTCACCGCTGTTGGGTAGCAACAGCGAGCTGCTGTGACAAATGCCATGATGATTCCGGGATATATAGTATCTGCTTTACAAGGTGCATTGTGGGAAATTTTGAATCCACTACTTTCTAAATGGCGTAGCCACTTTATAGTGCACTATATGGTTTATAGAGCGGACATTCAGACACAGCCATAGTCTCTCGAGCATGTGCTGTTATTCAGCCAGTGTACTAAAAGTTTTTTTTAATGTTTTTTTTTAATAGACCTCAGAAGAGAACACCCGTCAGAAAAACTCAAATAACTACTCTTTAAAGATGATAGTTTTTTTGACCTACAGTAAGGACGCCCTCTAATGGACAGCCTGAAAAAGGAACAGGAACAACAAATATACACCCAACAACCCCATTTTCTGACAATATTTCAGCCTCAAAATTAATTTTTAGGTTATTTAACAATAACTGATGCTGATCCTTAAAGCTTTTAACATTACATACATATGACTTTAATGCTTCTTATGCATGGGTTCATCTATAAAGAGATGACAAACCAATAAATGACCATCGCATAAACCTGTGTTTACACAAAGATTTTAATCAGCATCACTTCATCTGTAATGAGACAGAGACTGGATCCAAATAAACCAAGACAGGTTAGTGATGTTTTGATTGGTTTATTGAGAGGGTTACTCTTATAGCGGGACTGAATCTGTGTGAGCAACAGGCTGCAGGAAGACAGGCGGGCAGATCGAGGGAGGTTTACCAGTTTTTGATCCAGGACGGGGAGGCAGGCAGTTGACGGAGGTTTTCCGAGTCCCTGATCCGGAGAGAGGGGAGCAGGCAGAGCGATCAGAATGACTCAGAGATCCGGGGATCCAGAGGCAGAGCGGAGAGGGTAATCAGGCAGGCAGAATCAGACAGGGGTCAGGCAGGCTCGGTATCAGGAGGCAGATCGGGTCAGAAACAGGTGGACAATCAGGTAATCTTTAGATGCTGGACTTTTCGTAGCGGGTTGGCTCGAGATAATCTGGCACTGAGGACTGATCTGATGGGGTTTATAAACTGCTGGAAACAGGTGACTCCGGTCAGAGCTGATTGTGGATGGGAGGTGTCAGGATGGACTGAGTGATCAGGCCAGAATCAGTGCAGAAACCATTACATCATATGCATATATGTGGCAAGGTACTCAAAGAGGAGCCTAGGTGGTACTTGCGTGCTGACCAGTCAGCCAAAGGGATTACTCCCTAACCCAGTAGCCAAGGTGCATCATCACTCAGAGGCACAATGACAGAACTATACTGTCACATCTATTCAACAAATTCCTCCCTGAAACCATAACTAATATGAGACTGATTCATAAAGTTCACAGAGTGAATTTTTGACCAAAACATCATTAGACTCTTAACCAGTACATTTAATGGAAATAGGTTATGGGATTAGGACTTTTCAGGATTGTATTTTAATGTTTAAACTGATAAAACCTTGATTTTCCAAAATCTTATTAAAGGAGAAGTTCGGTTTTTAACACTTT
>NW_015152375.1:40033-41821 GCF_000732505.1 Cyprinodon variegatus
AAGTATGTTTTATTTATTGACATCTAATCCAGACTTTGTGGGTTCTAAGGTCACTCTTTAACATCTTATATTAATGCAACGTCATTCAAATAGCAAAACTTAATATTATTCCAAATTTGACACCAAATAGTCAGATTTATTAAAAGCAGTCACTTACAGTAAGAGAATGTTAGTTGTAAAACAAAAGACTCTAAATGAAAGAAAATATAAGCAAGTAGATTTTGGCTTTAATAATGGAAAGAAGCACAGCTCTTTACTTTAATGATGGATCTTTCTTATGCTGTAAAAACATTAAAATTACAATTGCGATCGAGAGAGAGTTGGAGGAATAAAAAGGGAGAACAGAAGAAGTTGTAACTCAAGGATCATTGTATGAATGGTGAAAAACCTCTCTGCTTATACGATGACCAATGGTTGTGCTTGGTGTAACAGATACCTTGTTCTAATGGTTGTTGGTATTGCACATGTGAAAGCTGCATAATGAAGATTTGACTTTATTTGAAAACAACCTTGTAATTTCATATTTTAATCATGTTATATGTCACCAAACTTCTATGAACTACAGATTTGGTTTATGTTAATCCAACGGTTACCAAAGTTTGGGGGTAGGTGTAAGGGGGTTGAGGAAGAAATATATTGAATATTTTTTTATTTTGTTTTTATTCTGTCACACAGTAAAACAAAAACAGTTAAAATCAAATAATTACTTTTTAAAGATGTTAGTTTTTTGACTTAAGGAAGCCATCTAGTGGATAGCTGGAAAAATGAACAGGAACAACAAATATCCAACCAACAATCCCATTTTCTGACAATAATGAGTTAGCTTTAAATTTTGCTTTTGATTATACTGACAACAACTGATTCCGACCCTGATACCTTTTAAAAGTACATACATGCCAATGCAATGCTTGTCATGCATGCGTTCATCTTTAGAGAGATGAGATACCAATAAAGGAGCACTGCATAAACCTGAGTTTCATATAAACAGTGCATGTGGTGGGAAGGGTCATTGAGAGATTTTAATCCACATCACATCAGTAACATATATGTAGCAAGGTATGCAAAGAAGAGCTCAGGAAGTACTTGATCACCCAGACTCAGGTGAAATTCATGAATGCTGACCAGTCAGCCAAAGGGATTACTCCCTAACCCAGTAGCCAAGGTGCATCATCAGTCAGAGGCACAGTGACAGGACCACACTGTCACATCTATTCAACAAATTCCTCTCTAAAACCAAAGCTAACATATGAAACCGATTCATAGAGCTGATGAAGCAATCAACAATTAATAAAATGATCAGTATTCAAAATACTACACTAAACAGGAACAAAGAATCATAAAAACAGAAAAATAATAATAAAAAAAAAATAAAGGCCACAAAAATATATATATACACAATAGAATACATAAATTAAAACAGAAACTGAATTACTCAAAGGGAATTTCTGACCAAAGCCTCATTAGACTCTTAACCAGTACATTTAATGGACATAGGTTATGGGATTAGGACTTTTCAGGATTGTACTTTAATCATGTTTAAATGAATAAAACCGAGGCACAATTACAGAACTATACTATCACATCTATTCAACAAATTCCTCCCTAAAACCATAACTAATATATGAGACTGATTTATAGAGTTCGCAGAGTGAATTACTGACCAAAGCTTAAAGCTACAGTGTGTAATAATTACACGGATATACAGTCAGAAATGTAATATATTATACATAACTATGTTATTTATCATCATCTACGAGCTCAGCCTCTTAACCTTAATATTTGCGTTGC
>NW_015152375.1:42245-62336 GCF_000732505.1 Cyprinodon variegatus
GCAGTCTGGACGTTAGATGTCGCTGAAAATTACACACTGTAGCTTTAATTTATTTTTCATTTTAGAATCAGAAAGACGTTATTGCTGAATCACCAAATGATGCCTGTGAAACAGCCAAAAGTGACTCTGATCTAACCAGAACTGACATTGCCAATGCTGTCTCACAGAGCACAAGAGACACATCTCTTTTACAGAACCAGGCACCATCACCAAAAAAGACTGTTGAAATCCCTGAGGTCAAAGGAACGTATACAGAAGGTAAAGGGGCATGTGGTGTTTCTTCTGATGGGAACAGTCAACAATCCACAAAGGAATCTACTGGATTGAGTCTGTCAGTCACCACAGCTCAGCCTCCTATGCCTTTAAGTACTAATCAGACAGGCGAGCAAATAAGAGGTACAGTGGAACAATCAGAATCATTGCAAAGTGCTAATGATGAAGCATTTTAGTAACAGTTACCTAACTCTATGTCATGGCTAACCTCATCTACAGATTGCAGTACTACTGATCCTGAATCATTTGGGCAAGAACCTCAACAACATGTGACAAAACTCACAACATCTGGGGAAGATGGGGATATGACAGTGTCTCAAGATAAACCGATTCTGTCTGAGAAGACAGATGATTATGGGAACCAAATAAATGATGAAAAGTCGTGCTGTAAAGAAGAGAACCAAGCAGATTTTTCTGGAAGATACCCAGATAAGGATACTGCTCAAAACCCAGAGAGTTCTGCAAGCCTATCTTCTGGGACAGAGGAAACAGAAAACTTAACTGAGGTACTTTAAAATGATAGTGAATACACAATTTCTATTTTACATTTTTTCTATTTTCAAATTAAACTTAGATGTCAGAAGTAAATAAAAAAACAAACATTTTCTATAAAACAGGTTTACATTAATTAATTATACAATTTTTACAGTTAGTAAAAATGAAATATCAATAAGAACAAAAATAATTGTCCAGCATCAAAGATGCCAATGACTCATAGGTAACTTTGATTTGTGAAAGATTTAGGCATGTTTTATAGCTATACTTGTATATTTGGAAGGGTTGAATCTGGATTAATACATATAATGTCACAAAGTAATGAGCTCAGTGTGATTGCTATGGAACACATGCCTATGTCATTGGTGAAATGATGGTGTTACTCATAAAAAAATGAAGTATGTTTTATTTATTGACATCTAATCCAGACTTTGTGGGTTCTAAGGTCACTCTTTAACAAAATACATCTTATATCAATGCAACGTCATTCAAATGGCAAAACTTAATATTATTCCAAATTTGACACCAAATAGTCAGATTTATTCAAAGCAATCACTTACAGCAACAGAATGTTAGTTGTAAAACAAAAGACTCTAAATTAAACAAAACATAAGCAAGTAGATTTTGGCTATATTTATGGAAAGCAGCACAGCTCTTTACTTTAATGACATCAGAGAAAACTCACATGTGGAACCAGAGATGAGGAAGCAACTAAATATCAAGGAAAAAGAACAGGGAAAAAAACTGCACAGGGTATACATTCATGGCCAAAAGTTTTGAGAATGATTAAAATGTTAATATTTACAAAGTCTACTGCTTCAGTTTTTATAACAGCAATTTGCACATACTCCAGAATATTATAAAGAGGGATCAACATAACAGCAATTAATTGCAAAGTTAACATTTGCCTAGAAAAGGAACTTTATCCCCCAAAACACATTTCAACGTCATTGCAGCCCTGCCTTAAAAGGACCAGCTAACATCGTGTCAGTGATTGCTCCATTAACACAGGTGTGGGTGGTGATGAGGACAGGGCTGGAGATAAATCTGTCATGATTAAGTAAGAATGACATCACCGGACACTTTAAAAAGAGGCTGGTGCTTGGCATCATTCTTTCTCTTCTGTGAACCATAGTTATCTCTAAATAAACATGTGCAGTCATCACAAAAATGCACAGCACAAAAATGGCCTAACAGGAAAGAGAATCGGAGCTAGAAAGATTGCACCTCAACAATTTATAGCATCATCAAGAACTTCAAGGAGGGAGGTTCTATTGTTGCCAAAAAGGTTCTAGGGCGCCCAAGAAAGATGAGCATGCGCCAGGACCGTCTCCTAAAAGTGTTTCACTTGCGGGATCGGGCTACCAACAGTGCAGAGCTTGCTCAGGAATGGCAGCAGGCATCTGCACACACTGTGAGGCGGAGACTCTTGAAGCAAGGCCTGGTCTCAAGGACGGCAGCAAAGAAGCCACTTCTCTCCAGGAAAAACATGAGGGACAGACTGATATTCTGCAAAATGTACAGGGACTGGACTGCTGGGGGCTGGGGTAAAGTCATTTCCGATTGTTTAAGACATCAGGACAACAGCTTGTTCGGAGAAGACGAGGTGAGCGCTACCACCAGTCTTGTCTCATGCCAACTGTAAAGCATCCTGAAACCATTCATGTGTGGGGTTGCTTCTCAGCCAAGTAGTCAACTCTCTCACAGTCTTACCTGAAAACACAGCCATGAATAAAGAAAGGTACCAGAATGTCCTCCGAGAGCAACTTCTCCCAACCGTCCAAGAGCAGCTGGTGATGAACAATGCCTTTTCCAGCATGATGGAGCACCTTGCCATAAAGTAAAGGTGATATCTAACTGGTTCAGGGAACAAAAAAATAGAGATTGTGGGTTCATGGCCTGGAAACTCCCCTGATCTTAATCCCATTGAAAACTTGTGGTCAAGAGACGGGTGGACAAATGAAAACCTAGGAATTCTGACAAAATGCAAGCATTGATTGTGCAAGAATGGACTATTAGTCAGGAGTTAGTCCAGAAGTGTCATGATTTGCTTAAGGGATCTGACCCACATGCAGTAAACCACTCAGAGAACCAGGGTAAAAGTTTGAACAGGTTTATTAATAAGGACAGTGGGGGTAGGATTCAGGAAACTCAGTGTGCTGGTGAACCGGAACTGGAAGAGAGAAGGGAAGTATCAGCAGTTAGATCAGGATCCGTGGGATTTTTGAGCGATGACTGGAGAGACAGAGAAAACAGGACTCATGTTGGTTGAGAAGACCTCTTCTTCCAGAATCCTGTTAGTGTGGGTTATTCAGGGGTAGAGACTCGTTGGAGGGCGGACAGGTTTAGACTTTAGGTTGGATCCTGAGGAGCTATTGAGTGGACTGTCACTTGGGAATCCAGGAGGACTTGAACGGAACTTGTGGAGGTTAATCCCCTACTCAGTGAGAGACTCAAACAATCCTTCCAGGGGAAGAAGGCCAAACATCCAGCTTGCAGGATGACTTCCTGCCGAAAGGCAAAGACAAAGACAAGTTTAGGCTCAGTGAAAACAAAGACTCAGTTAGACTCAGTGAAACTCAGCTTGGCTAGAGTACCCAAAACTGGCAAACACTCTGGCGTCGTGGTAGTGACAGTCCACCGCTTAAATAGTCCTCAGTAATGAGCCAACCAGCTGCAGGTGTGTGGGAGGACCAACGAGAACAGGTTGCAACCTGGTGGAGGACGGAGAGAACAACACAAAAACACAACCCAAACAAACTGGATTCCTAATAAGAAGTTGGTTGAGAGCATGCCAGGGAGAATTGCAGAGGTCCTGAAGAAGAGGGATCAACACTGCAAATATTGACTTGCTGCATTAACTAATTCTAACCGTCATTAAAATCTTTTGTTCCTCATAATATGATTGCAACTGTATTTCTGTATGTGATGACAACATCTGACATACACACATGAAAACTAGAGGGCAGCAGAGCATGTGAAAATATAATATTTGTGTCATTCTCAATACTTTTGGCCATGACTGTATATAAGAAACTGTGGTAATAAAGTGATATGGAGCAGGTGTGGATGGAAGAGACTAGAAGGGACCTAGGAGAAAGGAGACAGGCACAAGGGGGCAGCAGAGAGTAAGTTAAGACTGCTTAAAAGTAACACAAAATGAAAAATAAACCAAAGATCAACAAAACAGAATTACTGATAACTGAAAACTAAAAACTCTAAGTCCCAAAAGGGGAGAACCATAACATTGATTTTTTATTTTATTTTGTTTTTCTTCTGTTGAACAGTAAAATAAAAACAGCTAATCTTAAATGATAATATGCATTTGGTTCATACCATTTATATAAAATTATAAACTTTTTGAATCTAACTTTGTTCTTCTTTTATAGGCTGGAGTTCAATCAGATAATACATACCTCTCACAACTGGCTAAACAAAATCAGGTACCAAAAGTCAGAAATAGAGGTGTCTCAGAGTCACAGAACAGACCCAGAAATCAAGATGCATCAACTGAATTACAGATGTATGTTTTAGAGTTAAGAGTGATATGTAACAAAATGTTTTAAATTTCAATCATTGTTCACAAGAAGTTTAAAAAGCCTAATGTAATTATATATTTTGAAAGATATGTTTTGTTTTTTGTTTCAGTTCTGCAAACAAGGAACATATATATGTTTACTTCCATGCTGTTACTTCTAAGGACCATGCCCTAAATCCAGAAAAAGACAAGATTTTTCTCATGTCTGAGAAACTTTTTGGGGACTGGCAAACATATGGAATTGAAATGAACTTTGCAAAGTATGGCTTTTTATTTAAAAACACTTTCTTGGTGTCTTACTTGTTCACAAAACAAAATTAGACAGTGATTTTAAAGTCCTTGTAAAGTTTTTTTATACAGAAGACATGGGCCTTACAGAATGAATATACTTTGTTTAAACAAATTTTTTTTAAATATAGTTTTTTTTTCTCAAATAATTATACTTATTTTTGATTCACAGGAATCTGGGGAACAAGCAATTTCTTCTTGAAGGAAACTGTTCAATTCCCAAGGATATTATTTATTCCGACATCCCCTACAAATATTTGATATGTAAGAATGGTGATAACCCAAAATTTGAGGACATCTATCAAAAGAAGGAAAATCCTTTTATCAATAGGTGCCTTTCAATCAAGAAGGATCTTTTAAGTCCTGAAGGTATAATAGGTTTAATTGTTTCCCTTATGCTCAAGATAAGCCTATTCTTATGAAGACTTAAAAAAATTACATAAACAACACAGGCAGATATTAAAACCTAGAAGAATAAGCTTCCTTTTTATTTCAAATGTATATTTCTCAAAAAAGCACTGGCTCTTATAATCCTTGCTCTGCCAACCTTTTAATTTTTTTAACATCAATGTTTAGGTTTCATTTTTTTTAAATGTGTGGACAATCCAGTACCGAATGGGTTAGAAAAAGGTTAAGAAAAAAGGTGGATAAAACAAAATTGCTTAGCTTCAGAAAATAGTGAATAATTTTGAAAAAAAAAATGCTTAGAATGAAAATAATTTGTTCAAACTCTTAACTATTAAAATATTTGATCATTTTACTGATAGATTCTTGCAGATCATGTCTTATTGCAGGAATAGCAACTAAAGTGATTAAGTAGTCTGCCGAAAACAGATGAAACTGGCTTTATTTTGCATAAAATGTTTATATTTGTTGTAATTGAATTTCAAGGCTCATGGCACCAGTATGATGATGTCATCTACCCGGAACTTCAACGTTCCTGGCGATGGGATTCCTTAAAGACTAATGTGGCCAAAGGAAGAGATCAAGCTGGCAAGGAGATGCTGAAAAGAATTTTTGATCTTCTTACAATATGGAATAAACAAAACGTGGAGAACTTTTTTGCCCTCCTGCAACAGTTCGATTATGAATACAGCTCTCCTTTGCTTCATGATGGTCACAAGAAGCGATGGGAGCTGTCATATGGTGCAGATCAGGTAAATATCAATGCCAGAGGCCCATTCAATCCCTTAAATGTACATATAGAATAATATGTTATATGTTCTACTATTAATTAGTCTAATAAATAAGGTAAATGAATGTGATGTTTAATAACATAGAATCATGTTCATTGATTCATTAACTCTGATATTACAGGTGAAAAAACTACTTCGAGAATTCCTGGACCAATTCATCAGAAGGCATACCTTAAATAACCTTCATGCTGGAGTTGTTGCTGTGCTTGTCAACATCATCTATCTAAACGAGTTTCCAGAAGATCAGTTTGATCTTCTCTGTGATCTCCTTTGTCTTCCAAATAAGCCAATGCATCACTTTGAAACCTTTTGGAGAAATTTTGAAGTTCCTTTGGTAGATAAAAAAAGGTAAGGGTATGCTTTTCTTCAAAAGTTTCTATCTGTTTGTCCATCCGTCTAGAATAGTGAATTCCTGTTTGTTGTTAATAAAATAAAGGACATGTTAAAATTTTTTTTAACTATTATACAATGAGGTTTATATTATACCACTCATCAGATTGAAGAAACATTTGGAATGTAATGTATTGCCAGGGTCGCTGGAAGTAATATTGAACAGTGGGTGCTGTAATTTTTTTTCTTTATTTAACAAAACACCTATGAGTCTATAGACGTATATAAAATAAAATGATAATACACTGAGATTCACTACATCGCTAAATGGCTAAATTATATGTAAATAGAATTGGATCGGCACCTAACTCATATAGAATTTTCATGTCGGCCAATGAGGCATGTCCATCTGCTGTAGTTACAAAGTGATCCAACCATGAGGTTGTATGTCATGCCTCACGAATGAAAGTAAAACTATCTGTTGGCAGCAGGACTTTAGTTGAGAGAATAAACCAACTATGCTCAGAAAACTGGCTAAAATGAGTGCCCAATATAGATTTACTATCGGTGATATCAGAGTTCAAATCACCAATAACAGAAGCATTCAAAAACTTGTAATCCTGTATAAAAGAGGTCATAAAGGCAAGTTTGTCAATATATTCAGTTTCATATTCAGGGCACTCATAAGGGGTTTACACATTCAGGTTAACACATTTTGTGTCAGATGTATGGCTATGCACCAGTCCCCTTCAAGTTGAATTATTTTAACCTCTTATCCCATAATATTGCAACACCACCGTCCTCAAATTATTCCATCACCAATATCAAAACTAGACTCCCCAGCTCCGTAGAAATGCTCATTTACAGAGTTCAGACCTTCTAAATCCTGCTTTGTCAGAAAAGTTTCTTGCAGACACAACACATCTGCTCAAAAGTTGTTCTACAACAACATGGCGAGCTTTGTGCTCTGCACTACAGTCCAAGCGCAGGCCGCGATAATTATATGACACAACTTTAAGAGCTGTGCATCCCCGGAGGAACCGCACACCTCATTCCTGCAGTTCAGCCCTACAGAGCTCATAAAAACGGCGAACCTAGGCTCCAACTGGTCAGAGATCATGATTGTACATCTCCGCGACATCATTACACTAAGATGAGACTTATAAAGAGGCAAACCTGCTGAGTCAGAGCTTATATTCAGGCATTTAACTTCAC
Source organism: Cyprinodon variegatus (assembly GCF_000732505.1). Lineage (NCBI taxonomy): Eukaryota > Metazoa > Chordata > Actinopteri > Cyprinodontiformes > Cyprinodontidae > Cyprinodon > Cyprinodon variegatus. The sequence goes on from NW_015152375.1 coordinate 49,581, forward strand.
GACTCAGCTGGCCCTGAAAATAGTCGGTTAATGTTTTTACATCCAGGCCATGCGAGAATCTAGAAGCAAAGACAGAGCAGACCGCAGACATCCATGTTGGAGAAGGTAACGGGAGTCAAATCATCCACATAACGGGAGACAAACCGTGGCACATTTTCCTCACATTCAGTTAGGACCTTCAAGCAGCTTTTATTGTTGTTTATGTCTTTATGTCCTCCTTTCTGCGCTACATTTTGCACCGTAGTAGTGCACAGGTCAAACAGCACTATGTTGGAGGCCTCTGTCAAAAGTGCTAAAACGCCAGCAGCACTATCTCATCCTGGCTCAGAGCTCTTATTTTCACAGCCGAAAAGTTTAAAAGCTCATCCTCCACAATTATTTAGCCATTCACAGTCCCGTAGATCTCAGGTTTATGTCAGAAGCACAGGCTGTTGCAACGTATGTCATCTTGGTACTCTGGATGTCACCGGTATTTAGTATTAGTACTGAATTACGTTTCACCACTAATATTTATGATAGATTACCCTCATGTTTCACAGCTACTGTTTTCTGGGGTCCATTTCATGAAGCAAGTTTTGCAAACTCAGATTCAGATCCGCAACTCTAAATTGATCTAGCCTAAGGTTGGGAACTCTGAATTTATTGGTTTTACAGCTGCTGCTATGATTTAGCACAATCAACTCTAATTGGGTCTACTCAGAGTTGAGCACGGGCGTAAAAACCATGACAAACGGCAACAGGAAGCGTATTTCACCCCACTGGAACTAGAAATCTTGATGAAGAAATAATGGAAAATGTAGCTAAAAGACTACAGCTGCAAAAGAAAGGAAGATAGTGAAGGAGAAGATTGTTGCTCGAGTTAATGTAAGTTTATCTGAAGTGGGTGATAGCAGGCTGTTTTTACATTTATTTAAAGCATTTTGCTCTCTGTTGTTCCTTTTGTAGATAAAACTAAGATTCTTCTTGATCAAAATCACATTCCTAGACTGAACAGTAATATGTTTTCTAAATGACATTTTTGAAGCAGAAACTTAATTTTAGAAAGCAAAAAAGGATAATTATACTAGTAAGAATTAAGTTAAATGTTTACACATTTTAAGTGGCCATTTTGACATTTATCAGCTTGATCTTATATGTATTTATATCTGAAAAACATTTCTTCATAGTCAAAAGATTTTCGTTGTCTCGTAGGGTTTGTCAGATTAATATTGTTGTCTTTTACATACTAAATATTCATGGCTGTTTCCAGCCGCTTCAGGAGTTATCATTCCATGGTCAGTCCCGTTGAATTGCTCCAGATTGTGCCAGTAGTCTCAGTAGGTTATCTCTGAATAATTCCTAAACCTAACCCTAAATAAATTCCTTTTCCCTCCGCGGAATTTATATATTTATGCATGAACTGAAAATAATTGCAGTAGTTCTTCATGTACTGTAAAATAGATAAATAAAAATAAAATTATCAGCTTGTCGCTCATATCACACAAACCAAAGAAAAATAGATCCTAATCAGACGGACATGCAATGTTTGTTTTTAAAAACTACTGAGTCTTACAGACCTAGTGAATGATTTTTCTTTTTATAATGCACAAAAGAGGTTGAGGAAACTCTCTTTGTGAAATCTCAGAGTTTCCCTGATTTTAGGTTCAGAAAAATTAGAGTTTTCAGTAACGGACCCCTGAAACGGACCCCTGCTCTGCAGCAAAGATAGTAAACCGTTCTACTTGGAATATACAACTCTTAAAATCCCCACATATCTTCCTCCCTGCTATCCTATAACTCTGATTGAGAATCTCCTGATGGCTTGAAGTATGCAAAATAGGATGATGTAATCTAGCGCATTCTAGCGCCTTTTAGGACAGACAATGCGTGTGTTAGATTTCTGCTCCTGCGTCCTCCAAGGACCCGTCTATCTGGACTGGATACTTCGAGGGTCATGAAAATAAGGAGGTCAGAAGAGTTTGGCTATGGATTCAAACAGGTCCAGCCCCCAGTGCCCCTCACTCAGTGTACTTAGTGTAATTAAATTAATTTCACCACAGTAATTCACTTCAGATTTCTGAAGCATGGAAAACAATCGGATCAGAGATTAAAAAGTCATACGCAACCCGTGTGTTCAGGCCTTTAGAAGTAATTAGAAATAGTCAGAATAAGCAGATTTAATGTTAAAACAGCCTGCCACTTCGAGTGCTTATGCATCGCTTCTACATCGCTTCCATATACAGTGGAACCAAAGAAGGTAGATTACAGTACATATAATCATGAGCAACAGGATTTTCCCCAAAACATTGCAGATTGTCTGGTCATAACACTAAGGTCTGTTTATTACTTGTTGTAATTTCTATCATATGGCAAACTTATAAATGTCAAAAGGAATTCCTATGTAAAGTATTTGAAATGTTTATTGTTAGATATATTTTAACAATCAAAAGTAAAACTATTCAATATATAACTAAACAATTAACTTTTCTTGATAGTGTTGCAAATGATCTTGAGAGGTTTTGCAACCTAGCAAAAAAAAACACAGAAAAGTGGGTCTTGGTCCTTCCCTTGATTCATATGCTGAAAGGAGAAAGTCAGCCATATCAGCCAGTACCATCAGCATTTGATCTGCAACTTCAATCACAAAAGGGAGTTACGAAAGGAAAGGGACCCCAGCTCTATCGGAGTTCTTCAAGGTATGACATTTTACCCCCAAAAAGCATACAGTCATTTATTTTTTCTCATTTCTTTGAGGTTCTGACCCTAACCTTGCATGGTTTTTTAAAACAGGACTCTGAGGGACATCATGAAGAAGCATACATACCTTCTAGATATTGATAGACTTCTTGTAAGCTTTTGGATGCCCCTGCTGTGTTTAGATGATTTTATTACTTTTTGGCCTCATTTAAAACTTGAGCTCCTTGATATGCTTTATTACATTGAGATCACCATGACATCTGATATGGACAGCCATGTGTACAGTGTAAGTAACCTAATGATTTTGACATTAAAAAAAACAAATTGTAGCACCAAGACAAAATGGAGGATGAGTAGTCTATGTAATTATCAGGTAATTAGTTTATTCATTTTTCAAATTGAAACAATGAAAAAAAGGGTAAAAACTTTTGGGTAAAAAGTAAATTAATTGTTTATATACATATATTTTTTATTTTAATTGTTGTTGTTGTTTTTTTTTTTTTGCATTAAGAAATTTTCCAAAAGGAGGGTGAATATGTTGCGGACCAGTTCCTTTATCAATCTTGGTAGTATAGGCTTGGTAGTAAGTTCAGTATACTAGATGATTCCTATTTTGNTATTATTCATATTTATAGTAGAAGACAGCCAATGTCACACTGCATCTAGTAGGCTACCTGATTTTTACTAGTTGGCCAAGGATTTCTCAGTTAATATATGATATAGCCTCAAAACTTTCCAAGCTGCTACCATATGTCCTTTACTGGAGAACTGCTGTCCTTCCTCTGTGTTCTTTTTCTTGGTCACTTGTACCTCTTTAAACTGTCTTTACCTCAAAGGCAAACCTGAGGTTTGTTGTAAATAGATTCCTAGCCTCACTATAATTTCTTTTTCATATTAAAGTAAGTAAGAATTTTAATTGAAAAAAATGGATGCTCTCTTTTTTACATTTTTAAAATTATATGGGGGAAATAAAACAACAGTTGTTTCTTGTACGTTTATTGTTTATTTCAGATTTAAAAACAAGTTAAACAAAAATGCATGTATCATAAAAACGTTTTGCTTTATACGTTCCCATAAAAATCAAATACCTTCTGTTTTTTTAATAGGGATTAAAAGATTTGCTGTCCAAACTCATTGAAAAGGAAAGATCTCGTAAACAAAGGTAAATATGAAGACAAACCTCTTCCATTTGTAAAATTGTATGACTGAAAGATTCTCCATAAGTATTTATTTAATTTATATTTTATTTTCTCTTTAACAAATTTGAAAATATTTTTTTCTGTGCCCTGTATAACTAAATAAGTTAGGATTTTTTTCCTCCTTTTTTCCTAGCTTTGATGACAAATATGGAGAATGTTGCCTGACAACTGCAGTCAAACTTCTTGGTTCTGGCTGCAGCTACATTAAAGAGCCAGACCGCTTTGAAGTTCTTTTTTTGTTTCTTGAGCTGGTTTGCTTAATCTCTGAGATATATGGTCAAACGGAATCTCAGGCAAGACATTTCAGTAAATTTTTCTCCCTATGTATTTCTTTGTTCCTACACTCCTATAGTATGGTTTTAGCTAGTAATTTTTTATTAATTATCACAGACAAGGAAGAGAATCCTGGAAAAGACATTTGAAGAGACAATGATAAAAATAACCAAATGGCGAAGAAACTTTTTAAACAACAGACTCCTTACAACATGGACTCGGCTGGAGCTTACTACTCCAAAGGAAATAGACGTAAGAATGAATATTTTAAATAGGATGCATTATTATTTAGGCAGTCTTTATGAATGATTACTTTGTAAGATTTACTGTCATCTAGTAGTAAAATGGGGGTATTTCACACAAAAAACACAATACCTTATGCTGCATTTACACCAAAAGCAGCAGAGGAAGCAGGAGCAGCTTGTTTACATGCAAAGTCAATGGTTGACGCGCGTCAAGGCGCAGCAAAAGGTCCCGCAGCGCGTTTTGAGCAGCAGGCACAGCGAGTCTGAGCAGCTGAAGCAGTGTGTCAGGAGCCTTTAAGCATCTGACGGGTAGTGCGCTGCAAACGCAGCTGCTGCTTGAGATGGAAAATTTTTACTTTTGCTGCTTGACGAGCCACATCAACCAATCAGAGAAGCCGATTTGGGAGCTGGCAGGGAGACAGACACATCGCTTCTGATGCAGATCACTTTGATCTCTCCTCTGAAACAGTTTATTAACGCTTATATTAACTTAAAATGCTGAAACCTGCAAAATATGTTCACTTTTATTGCCTGGTTTGGATTACGTACATTCATCCATTCACTAACACACTTATTCCGAGTGGGGGTGCTGGTGCCTATCTCCAGCAGTCATTGGGCAAGAGGTGGGGTACACCCTGGACAGGTCGCCAGTCCATCGCAGGACTATGTACATTAAAACCGTTTTCCAGCCGCCGTGGCAAACCACGAAGAGGCGACCGGGCCGTAGGCTGCCTTTGAATGGGATTCCTACTGACAGCGCACTGCCGGTATGTGGGGTCTGAGTGGCTCCAAGATAAATAATATTTGAAGGCATTATTGTAATCTAGATGAACTGACTGCAGTGATGACGTTTTCAGGTGGATATTCCCACTTAAAAACATATTAAAACTAGTTTATTACCACTGATCACTGCAGAATGCGCATGCGTGCGCATGCGCTCTTACCATATGTATGCTATTCTGACATGTATGGCTATCTGATAGAACACCGGGATTATCGGATGACCCAATAACACGGGACATGGGAAGGATTTCAGCTGGGCTGCTTAAGGGCATTTTCCAGAAGTGTCACAGACTGTGCAAAACCCATCCTAAACATCCTTTGGTCTGTGTAATGTACTCTATCAAGGATTTTGTATATGAAGTGGTTGTAAATTAGGCTTACTAGTCAAGTATTATGTTCTCTGACAGATATTAGACAAAACATTTTGATCAAGCCTAAATTATCATTTTCCCATTTTTCTATGGGGAGTGATATAGATTAATCTGTTTTGGATGAAGTCCTAAATGTTTTGGACAGTATTTTTGGAAGATTGAGTTAAACTAAATCCTCTACATTTGGTGGCTTCACCAATCTGAATCTTAGCAGCAAAATGAACATTTTCATTTCATAAAGTGCAGCAGTGATAAAAAAAATTGAAGAAATAAACAATAATAAACAAATAAACAATAATTGCTAAAGTAGGAAGAAGATGAAGTTCTTTGCTTGTTTGGAATAATGGCGACTTTATTGATCTGTGTGTAATGCATAATTCATAGTGGATCAGGAAGTGTTTGCTTTACGATGGAAACCTTGTATGTCTAAAACCATTCCTTTATTTAACATTTTTTTAGCTGGTCTGTCTGCTATGTTAACCAATATAATGTGTTGGATCAGACCTGCTATTTTCACAACTTTTGTGAGACACTTGGTTTTATAAATTAGGATATTAATTCATAAAAAAATGTATTTGAATTCTATAAATCAAAGTTTACTGCCCAACAGCAATGATGAACTGTATGGCAGCATTCTATACCCAGCAATTATAGTATCTAGGCTAGAGCTGTCAGTCTGGTAAAGAATCTGGTTGCTATTCGAAATTATAAAGGTTAAGTTTTTTTTGCAACATTAAACAACTGACTAAAACTAAAATCAAATCTTTTAAAGTTTTAGTTGACTAAACCCGCCTAAAACTATCAAATATCAAATAATGATTAAAATGTGACTGAGACTAATAATAGTTTTTGTCCTGAAGACTAAGACTAAATCTAAGCTGGCTGTCAAAAACAACACTGATATGGTGCAAACATGCAGTATTTTAGTTTGTTGTTATCATTGTGATGCAGAGTATGTGACTGGACATTAAGCAGTCTGATGGCAGTGAGGAAGAAGCTGTTGTAGAATCTGCTGGACCTGCATCGAATGCTGCGAAGCCTCTTCCCAGAGGGCGGCAGGGAGAACAGTCCATGGTGGGGGTGTGAGGGGTCATTTATGATGTTACGGGCTCGGGACACGCAGCGCTGGGATGAAATGTCTATTAGGGAGGGAAGAGGAACCCCAATGATCTTCTGTTCTTACCACTCTTCTCACTCACTTCTAGTCTAACGCGCTGCAGCCCCCACACCACACAGTGAGATACCTGATCAGAATGCCATCTATGGTGCTTTTGTAGAAGGTCTTGTTAATGGTGGGGGTATGAGGAGTCATTGATGATATTACAGGCTCGAGATAAACAGAAGGTCCTGAGAATGGGTGGGAGCAGGTGGGCTCTCCTCATCCTCTGCAGAAGTACAGGTGTGCTAGGCTCAGGTGGAGAGCAGAGGAGATGGCATCGTCAGCAGAACACTTCCATCGGTAGGCAAACTGGAACAGGTCGAATGTTGGGGGGAGGCTGGAAATGATGTGTTCTTTAACCAGCCTTTCAAAGGACTTCTTCAAGATAGGAGTCAGTGCAGGAGTCATTTCATAAGATGACCTGAGGCTTCTTTGGGACTGGAAGCATAAAGCATGCTAACACTATGAATTGGTCCGCAAGAGGTTAAAAATGTCCTTGAGGACACCAGCCAGCTGACCTGCACACCCGCCTAGGTATGTTATCTGGGCCAGAGCCTTTCTTTCGTTGAATATCATCTTAGTCTTCCACACATCAGCTGTGTCAAGATGGAGTGCCTCCTCTGCCTGATGTGGAACAACTTTCACTGCTGGAGTGCTGTTTAGTGCCTCAAACCTTACAAAGAAGTTGTTTAGTCCAGTCTAGTTGTTAGGAAGTCAGCATCAGCTGTGTCTATCGGCGTGGTATAATGTTAGCCCCTCTAGGCTAACAGCATTGTGTGGTATCGATGAATGAAGCCATGATTCAGTTACTAAACTCCTTCTTTGAAGAGAGTTCGGGTTGGAGATTATCCATTTTGTTATCCCGTGAGTGGATGTTAGAAAGCGGGATTGATGGGACCTGTAGTATGGGGATTTCTTCTTAGCTTCGCCATTAGCCTGCCTCTGCAGCTCCTATTTCGCCATCTCAGACGTAGTTTCCTCTGGCTCTCATTCTGGTGTGGCCTGATCCTCTGGCTCGCTGCTTTGTTTGCAACACAAAAGCTTTTTAGAGGGAAAACAGTGGCTGTATTTAAGAGTCCACAATTTGTGACCGAAGCTCCAGCAGGTGCTGGCGGTCATAGATGCAGGATTGATGCCTAATTTGTAGCATTCTAAGTGGCGTATTTTGTGTTGTTGTCAAGAGCTGTATCAAGCTGCTGCCTACAGTCGCAGCCATCTTGGATGGGTAGATGTCAGCAATTCTTCCAGGGTTACTTGTTGTGATTTTATGTTCAATTCTTTTCCCAGCCAGCTGGGAATTTATGTTTCTGATACTTTTAAGATATATTGCCCTCCCCGGTAGGGGGGGTCAAATATCTTATTTAATCAGATATTATTTCGGCTGTTGTATACTGTTTATGACACACATTCCTACTAAATGTGTGTTAAAGCAATAGATGAAAGAGTGATTCCACCATGATTCCTAATCATGGTCAAACAGTTAATTCTGCACATACATGGAATAAATTCACCACAACTTCTGTTCAAAATATAAGAGTTTATTAACAAAAATCATTCAGCTCCAAGTCAGACATATTCCAGTTTAACACTCTCAACTAAGACTAGTAAAACTCAATTAAATTAAACTACTATGTAGAAAGAGGAAGGGAAAACAGGGTTGAAAACCATATTACAGCTTAAGATGGATTTTGTGAAGGAAACCAAAGTTTATCTGAAAGTATTTGGGATGTGATCAAATTAGCTTTCACTAATTTTAAAGAAATTGGAATGTTTTCAGACCAATTCACAATGCAAATCCATGAGGTGAATAAAATATTATTTGGCCAAATAATGTTTATTGAATGATTTGCTTAACCAAGAACCAGTAACCTTTAGTCAAATGATTCTTTACCCTCTTTGAAATAGCTAGCAGCGAAAATACATCAGGATTCCACTAAATGACTCTTGGTCATACTTGCTAATGGAAATTTTAAGAGCAGATGGGGAACACATGAACATGAATGTTATATCAGTGTTTAAATCCTTAGTGAATAAAGCTTGCCCAAGCTTAAGCAACAGCTCAACACATAAACCTGTTGCATAGTGTAGCATGCAGTCCATTCTTTAGCATCAGTTAGCATAGTCTTTACTCAGCAGTAAAAAAGTGATATGATTAGCACAATCAAAAGACATATTGTTTGTTCTGTCCCTAATCATGCCAGACCTGTAAACCTTTTTCCATGTCCATTTGGAAAGCTTGAGTTTCATCATCACACCTCTGTGACTTGCCATGTGACTTGCCTGTGGAGGCCTTGGCTGAAACAGGGGTTATTGCAGAGATTCCACAGCTGATTCCACATCATCATGTCAAGATTAAATATGGACATTGGTTACCTATGTCCAAAAAGTATGATCATGGCATATGGCTCAACACCATCCTTACCCCACAATTGCCCACAATTCAAAGTGCTTCACATGAATTAGATAATGAAATAGAAGAACAATAAAAGCATAATAAAAGCAAAAACATTTTTAAAACAAATAAAACAACTGAACCACAAAAAAGCTGAATAAAAGCAAAAAAAACAAAGCCTCATGCCCCTGTTACACGTTGGCGATTAGGACCAGTGTGTGCCTGACGTACGGAAAGTCTGGCAAAAATACTAGAATATGATGGATAAGTTATGGGTACGTTTTGTATAATTTGTGGGCATGCTGAAGCACGCTGAAACACTCTGGCACACTTCGACATATGGCAAGTACGTCAATAAATTTTGAACGTATGCTCATACGTGGGCCATAATTTACAGGAAAGTTATGTGATCATTGATCATGTGATCATTATGTGTACGTTATTCATAAGTCGTGGTGTCTAGCTTATCCAAAACCTATCATTATCTTGTGCATAACTTATGCATAACTTATGCATAACGTATCTCCAACCTATATCAATATATCGGACGTGTTCCAGACGACTGCAGAATGTGTTTATTAACTTACACCTACTTTATAATGGCATAATGGCAGTGTTTTGGAATTAAAAGGGGTTCACAGGAGGAAATACTTTTCTTTTAAGCCGGGTGTACACTGTGCGATTTTTTCAATCGTTGCACGCAGCTACTGCTCACACTGTAGGTCTAAACAGCAGGGTTTAGTCCTACAGTGTGAGTACACAGCTCACGATGTATGTGCAGCACAACGCTGTCATGCACGACTAAAAAACACATCGGATTCAGCTACGCAGTGAGATGAAGCTGCTCTGACTCGTCTATCTTGAAGCCAAATGAGTAGAAGAGGAATATGTAGCTCACTAGAGTGAAATGCACTGCCTTGGCAATTTGTGCAATTTTGTGCTGAAAGCCCTAAAAAGAAAAGGCAATGACGTATTTGGACAAAGACATGGCTGAACAAATGTGGCTACTACAGTCTGTCAATTTTACAGACAGAACTCCATTTGTCTCATTGCATCCCTGCCATGCTTCTGTCTTTACATCTGAGAGGAAGAAGAACAAAAAGAATCATTGTTTGCACATGCCCACTGGACGATTTGCCTACAACGATCGGGAGGTGGTCGTGAGAGGCTGATCGCCCCTCATTACCCCCTGTACACTAGACGACTCACGACGCATGATCAGGCTGAAAGTCTGCCTGATCAAAAGATTCTGGAAAATCTCTCCGAAAATCGCACAGTGTACGCCCAGCTTAAGTTGATTGGTCTCACAGACATGATGTCTTGGAGGGTTAGCCTGGTAGCATGTAAATGTTGAATAGGAGGGGCTCTATTATATGGCCCCTCCTATTCAACATCTACATGCTACCTATCTACAGGGCGACAGTGGTGTTGGATGTAAGAGGTTGCCCTGAAATCAAAGGATTGACGGCTCAAGCCTCGACTCCGACTTTCATTGTCGTTGTGTCCTTGGGCAAGACACTTCACCCGCATTGTCTGCTAATGGTGGTCAGAGGGCCCGGTGGCGCCAGTGTATGGCAGCCCCGCTTCTGTCAGTGAGCCCCAGGGCAGCTGTGGCTACAATGTAGCTTGCCACCATCAGTGTGTGAGTGTGTGTGTGAATGGGTGAATGACTGAATGTAGTGTAAAGCGCTTTGGTCAAGTCTCCTGACTTGAATAAAGGTGCTATATAAGTACATGCCATTTACCATTTGTACCAGGAAGGCCGACCCAGTTTTACAGATGCTCAAATAAAATTGAGTGGTTTCAATTCAGTTTATTTATGTAGTGCCACTTCACAACACATAATCTCAAGGCACTTTACAGAAGCAATTCCACCAGATCATACAGTCAAACTGATTCAACGTTTTGTATATAAGAAAAACCAATTGTTTGCATCGACTCATTGTTGTGAAGGCATTCCCTTACATCAACCAGGCTTGTAGCGACAGCAGAGAGGAAAGCTTCCTTTTAACAGGAAGAAACCTCGAGCAGAACCAGGCTCAGTGTGAGTGGCCATCTGCTGAGGCCTACGGGGGTTCAAGGAAATAGAAACAGACATAGAAAAAGAAGCAGAGATATATAAAGCAACTGTCAACCAAGTCCACATCAGCCCCGTCCAGGAAAACACAGCCATAATACCAGTACTGTGATTTCTTCCAGAGTCTGAGTTTATATGGATGTCAAAGAACACCTTAATTAGGGCAGTCTCTGTACTGGCACAGAAACCTGACTGCAAGACATCAAAGCAGCTTATCATTGGTAACAAGGAATGTAATTGTTGAAACCCAACTTTTTTAAATAATCCTACTGATAAAGGGGAGGTTTGAGATGGGTCTGTAGTTATGAAGAACCAGTTTGTCGAAGCTACTCATTTTCAACAATGGTTCGATAATTGCTGTTTTTAAGTTCTAGGGGGAAACCACCTGATATTAGTGATGCATTTATGATTTGAATCAAATCAGACTCTAAAACCTTCTTAATAAAACCTGTGGGTAAAACAATCAAGACATCAGGAAGAGGAGCTTAGCTGCTGCACAGTTTTTTCTAAACTTTTGCAGTTTATTGCGCAGAATCAGGACATTTTAATGGAATTTATTTTAAATGGAGACAGCAGTGCACTTGTGCTCTGAGAAGGTTGAAAGTACACGGTTCGATCCCCACAGCCTGCACTCTGGGTCCCTAAACTGCACTACGCTCCCCTGGTGCCACAATGGCAGCCCACTGCTGCCCAAGGGGATGGGTTAAATGCAGAGATAAACTTTTCTATTGTGGGTGAATAAAGGGATTTACATTTTTTTGTTATAGTGGAAATGGGCGAGCCACTACAGTCTAATAAAAAAAAAACAGAATCTTGTTGAGTTTTGGTCATAATGATCCGCCATATGCTGCAATGAATTAGCTTGTGTCATGATTTTATTTAAAGCTCAGACCCACATGCAGTGAAGCCAAACAGAGACAAACAGAGTAAAAGTTTCAACGGGTTTTATTGAAGAGTATTTTTGAGTTCGATGCAGAGTTCCTCCGAACTCTTCTCGGCCGGGAAACTGGAAGACGAGGGGAAGACAGACTGTTAGATTCAGGCTCAGTGGGGAATTGGAGTTGTTAATCTTGAAGGAGAGGATTAGTTGCCACTCACGTTTCCGGAGAAAAAGAAACTCTTAGACTCCAGTCTGTGTGTTGGTCTTCCAGAGTTTGTTTGATTCAGTGGAGGGCGGAACAGGGTTTACCCAGAACTCGGACGGAGTGGATTGATGCAGCCGCTGGTTTCAACTCAGTTTTCCTATGGTACTTGAACAGGTCGTGGTGAAGATGGCTTTCTTACTCAGAGAGTGATCTCAGCGTGCTCAAAGGTGGCTGGATCCAAACCTCCTGTTTGGAATTGATCAGTGTAAGACTCAGTTGATCCCACCTGGGAGAAGGCGGTCCGAAAAGGCTTCCTGTCGAAAGGCAAACAACAAACAAAGTTGAGACTCAGGGAGAAACAAGTGCTCAGTAAAACTCAATGTGATCTCAGCTTGGCTAGAGGACAAAAACTCAAAATGCAAAAACTCAGATTAGACTCAGCATAAACAAGGCTTGGCTAGAGTACCGTACCCAAAACTGGCAAACACTCTGGCAT
>NW_015152375.1:63109-69530 GCF_000732505.1 Cyprinodon variegatus
CACAATTTTTAGCTTTTGTTTTTATTTCTGTCAGTTTCTGCTCTAAATGCTAATCTAACCAAGTGAGATACAGTTGTCTCTATGTAGGTATAGTCATAAATGAGATTCAGTTGGTCACTTTGATATTTAATCTTTAAAAGTCAAGAACGATTTTAAAGTCTTTAAATAAAGGTGAGTCGCTCACCTTTATTTAAAGGCATAATAAAATTTTGGCTGGTAAAAAGTCTTTGTATGTAAAATCCACCTGCCAAAGTGGCTGGTGGCAAAAAAAAAAGTTAACTTCAGGCCCTGTTTACAATTTCTCTTTATTTGTCTTTATTTATCATATTACAAAATGAAATAAAATTTAGATTTCAAATTTTTTATTTTATGATTTGAATATTAAATTGTATGTTGTTATATTTCTTTTTTAGTGACTCTCCTTGTCCTCCATAATTTTGAACCTCTGCACATGACTTTTGTAGATTCTGACAACAAACCTACATATTGTGCCTGCAATTTCTTTCTCTTCTTTTTTTTTTTTTTTTGCAAAAAAATTGTTTTTAAATGCATTGATGTCTGTACTGTGTGCAGACAGAAAAAGCGAGAGTTCTGATATTTGATGCAGTTGATGGTGAGGAAAGATATTTTCCATTGTGCCTGACCTGTAGATTACTAGTCATAGCTGATTAGGATAAAAATAGCTAGTTTTGATCACCACACAATTAATGGGTGCACCTGAAGTTGGGGTTGTATTTTATTTGCTACACTTTTAAAATAAACTAATATTGTAATTGTGATATTATTTTAGTTCAGATGTATATCATCTCTGCTGTTCACATCTTTGATTTGTAGATCTGGACAAAGCTGGTTTCAATGTCATTCAGTTGTGAAGAACAAACTTCTTCCTGGAGAAAGAAATTCTTAAACGATTTTGAAGGAAAACTTAAAAAGGTAAGACTTTATATTTTAAGAATTTATATGTTTTCCTGTATTGTACTTATAACATTTAAAGATATGAGTTTGTTTATTAGGAGACAAAGATTCGTCAAGTTGGAATCTATGTCAAATGGGAGGAGGAATTTGGGAACAATAGTCCACTGCTGGGCTGTGTAGAGAAATGTGCATTTGAGGCAGTTGCAAACATTTGCCAGGTAAGAATTAAATTTGATTAAATTCATTGAATTCAATTGAATTCAATTCAATGATACTTTAGTAATCCTGAAGTAAAATTATGTAGTAGTCAGCAATACTAACTGCTCCTGAGATTTGGAAAAGCCTCTTACTGAAAACTGTTGTGCTTTAACAGACTATTGTGCTTTTGTGCGTCATTGAGTGGTAATAGTTTATGTTAATGAGTTAAAACAGTTTATCAATAACTTGCTCTAAGCGATATTCTCATATATATGCATAATAACTGTTATTTTCATCTAACCATCTGTGGACAACATATGTTGCGCAATAATTTTATATTCAAAATATTTTATATTATACCTAATCCCAGTAAGGGTGGCAAATAGCCTATTTAATCATATATTACTAAGAATATCATGTACCATTTTTTGAGAACACTTCAAATCAAAGTGTGAATCAAGTGCAAACAGATAAGTCGGCACATCTATGGAATGAATTCAGCACAATTTCCATTTCCAAATAGAGTTAATTAGCAAAAAATAATTCAACCCTAAGTCAAACATATTTCAGATAAGTACTATTGACTAAACAAGTAAAACTCAATTGAACTAAGCCACTACTATATGAACACAAAGAAAAAGGAAAATAAAATACATATAGTTGAAAACCATCCTGAATAGAATGAAACAATGATATCACAGTCCGTCTTGGAGACCAAAAAAGAATGGTGAAAATATCGTCCTCTGTGGTTCCCCTGTGCTGTTAAGAACTTGATTAGACAGCTGACCCTTCAGTTTATTTCTCATGTAGTCTTTGATCCTGGCGATTGTTGATGCCTCCACCTGAGTCTGCTGGAGTTTCTCACAAAGTAAATCCGGTACAAGTTTTTGGAAAATGAGCAGCACATTTCTCTCTGGATCCTTTAATATTCTTAAAATGTCATTGTATCCTGGTGAAATTTAAGACACCCTACATGAAGCAAAGCAGTCTCAGAACATAACCGTGCCTTATCTATGTTTCACAGTAGAGCCAGTGTACTTTTCTTGATATGCTCAATTTTTCCATCTGTGAACATAAAGCTGATGTCCCTGGGTAAAAATGTTAATTTGTCTATCATTTGTCCATACGATATTCGCTCACAAACTTTGTGGCTTGTCAACATGTAGTTTGGCCAATTCCAGTCTGGGTTATTTGTTTTTTCTTTTTAACAGTCATGTTCTCCTATATTTTCTCCCATTATGTCTAGTTTGGCTCAAACAAGAACAGGTGGTGAGATCAGACAATGATGTTTCTTGAGCTTGAAGTTTCTGGGTTCCTTTGTCTCTATTTACTTTTGATTTGTCATCAATTTCCTTCCTGCGAACACATCCTGGGATATTGGTTACAGTCCCATGGTTCTTAGATTTCTAAATAATGTATCCAAGCCACAGGAATATCAAGCTGCTTGGAGATGGTCGTTTAACCCTAAATGTTAACATGTTTCTCTTTAATTTCCTTTCTACTTTTCTGAGAAAACTTTTGTCCTTTGCTTCTTTGGTACATTTGGAGTTCGGTAGACACCATGTCACTGCTACATCGAGCCGCATTTACCCATCAGATACGGTTTCCCCTGCATCTCCACACCATGCAAGCTGCAGAACATGTGCATGATTAATGAAGGCGTGTATCATCCGACCTGTGCCCACGCCCACACAGGGGAACTACAGAAAGCGTGAACGTTCTAACGTTAGCCTACTGTATATGGAGAAAGAGGTAGGTAGGTAGGTAGGTAGGTAGGTAGGTAGGTAGGTAGGTAGGTAGGTAGGTAGGTAGGTAGGTAGGTAGGTCGATAGATAGAACTTCAGATATTTATTTAGATGTGTTTGTGTGTATGTATGAGTAAATCATCATCTCCAGTAGCATTCTGAAGCCTTTAAATTCTTTTTTGTTTTGTTTTGTATCTTAGCATGATATATGTATTTGCCGGTTTTCATATGGTAGTAGCATGTTTCCATTTGCTTTTCTCAATTTAATGTAATTTAAACTTTTCTGACTCACGAATATTGTTGCTAACTGGAGCGTTTGTCCTTTGTCTTTGTTTTGCTGTTTATGTGTGGATCTCATTTTTTGTGTGTGCTGGTTCATTATAAAAGATTGCTAGTAAAAATGTAGATTGATAGTTTAATTATAGTTGACAGGGAATTTCAAATCTATGAAATTATGTGTGTGCATATGTGATGGAGCCTACATAATAAAACTCACATATATTTCATTAATAGACACTGAGTACTAAGCTTGTACCCCTTGTGAGATCACTTGTCATTAAAATACCCAATTAAACATGTTTTACCCATAACTAAATTATTAAAAAAACAAATCACGTATCTCTTTCAAGGAAAGAAATCACTCAGTTATTTCACTACCTATGGGCATTCTTTCAGAGAACAGTTGAGTATCCCATCACAAAAATCCTGTCCCTGAATTCTAACAGTCCTTTTCAGTTTTAGACCTGTTTTTAAAAACATTAGGAGAGAGTGACTTTACCTTGTTCATGCTTATGTTTTTATCTTTTTTCTTTTGTTCAGGATAAATCTGGTACAGCCATGACAGAACTGTTGAAGATGTACGATATTACAAAATTTGGGAATATTATGTCGGTCATTGTGCTTAAGTCATGGCCTGCAGAGGCCAGAGAAGATCATGCTGAAGATGAGGACTCAACATTTCAGTCCCTTTTAGACTGGCACATGACAAAGACAATCTTTAAAATCACAGGTAATCTAAGCTTATTCATTTTAACATAATTCAATTAAGGAATATGAGGAGTTGCATAAACAGCAGGAACACAGGAGCGCATGAAAACAGAGAAAAAAAAACAATGCACAAAAATATGCAACAGAGAAGATATACAGTACTTCCTAGAAGTCTACTTCCACACCTGTATGAGATGAGTTAGAAAACAGAGAACATAACAGCAAAAAGACAACAACGGACAACCAAAGTTAACATCAAAAAGGCTTCCAGAGCAGTGGGTATCCCTTAGATATCAATGCGAGTGGAAGGAAAAACCAATGGTGATTACATAATATTATTCAGGGTGGTATATATCTGTAGCTGTGCTTAGCATTTTGTGTGTATCTCTGAACACCTGGAACAAAACTCCCATGGTATGCATGCAAGGGCAAGCTCATGTTTAAAGGATTTCAAAAGCTGCTTCACAAGGAAAATATGCTTAATAGCAAGTGTGGGCAGCCCCAGAGTCGCCCTACAGGTCCAAGGACTGATAAAGACGCAATGTGAACCCCAGACATCCAGAGGCAACCCAAATCACTGGGACACAGGAAGGGCAGACATGGAGATGGCTTCAACCAGAGAAGGGTAGATGACAGCACCCAGGGGTGGACCCCCGAGTGGCCAAACTCAATAAGGGCCCAGTCCCCAAGGGGCACAACCCAGAGGCCATACTGTCATTGTCCCATGGGACCATGCCATCAATCCCATGGGAACCATCGGTGGCCGGTCATGCCCAAGGTGGAGCCGGATGAGGCACCAGGAGTCCGAGGCTCAGGGATGCACCACCATCTAGTAGGGACCCCACAAGGCCAAGGGGCTCAGGCCCAACCTGAGTGCAACCAAGGGTGCACACTTAAGTACCCAACCCCGCATCTAGAGAGCTATTAGCTTGCCAGAAGACACGGGCACCCCTGCAGTGGAGGTGGTTGTGACAGGCTACAATAACACAGTATGAAATTAAACACAAATAAAAGGAGGAGAGGGGTTTAAAAGTTGTTCAAAGTCTGAGGAATGTTTGAGTTTTAAGCTTAATGCATTGAAAGTCTCCATTTAAACTAATAGCAGATAAATGTGAATAAACTCTAACACAGAGATGTCAATTGCAGTAAAAATAGCAGGTTCATTTGGTTTTATGACTCAGGAATGTATTAAACTGTGATGAGACTAAAAGACAATAGGTTAGCTAAGCTGGTCCCAGGGGTCTGGTAAAGATGGGTCCAGCTAAAACAAAGGGACGGTTAGCTCACATGCTTCTACAACCAGTAGTCAAGCTGTTAAAAAAAAGAGGTAACGGTGTCATTTTTTGTTTTTTTTGGAAGTATACATAGCCTAATTAATATATTATATTAACCTAAAGCAATATGCATGGTATTGTTGTCAGATATGCCGGTCATTGACCTTGACCAATGCACCTTTCAATAGAATTGCAGTCAGTCCCTGGACTGGCATGGCTATCACTGCCCCTAAATAGTTAGGGACAAATGCAGAGGACTAATTTCCCACTGGGATCAGCTTCATAGTCATGGTTGACAAATTCTTTGATTTTCTTTGGAAAATCTTTTGGCAATGAATATATTAAGATTTGGAACAAAACCTCACAAAACACTCCAAATTAATATCTGAATCCTTTCAAGTCAAGTATTTTTTAATTTCAATTCAATCAATTAAATTGAAACAGCTGAAATAGTTTTCAAAATCTGCAAAAACTGCTTACAAATTCAAATACATTAGAATTAGCCTGAAAATGAAATAAGCCTGTATACAATATAATAATTTTGCTCAACTTTCAAATATTAATTTAGAGTATTTATTTTATAAAATAGACTGTTTATCAGAAAATCAGTAATGCTTCTATTGGCAAATTTAAATTAAGCTAGGCTACATGCTGGCAATGACTGAGTTAAAACTATTTAAACTGTGCGTCAAACTATATTACCATAGATCGTACAACAGGTACAACACAACATTCTGCAAGTCACACGAGAGACGTTGCATTCAGATGTAGACATTCTATTTATTTGTGACCACTGGCTAGACATTTAGATCACATTTGGCAGTTGTTTCAAGATAATAATCTTAGCACACGTCTTAAATTGTTTAATTAAAATACATTTTTTAAACCTTCTATTCTCTCCTCCGGGTTTCATTTGTTGTGCCGAGAATTACCTGCCTGCTGAGAATTACCTCCCCTGTCACGAGAGCGTGCATCACTTAACTCTACTATTAAACTAATACTAAACACACGCCCATTGAGTTTAATATTGGGGTTAGGATTGAAAAATGAATGAAAAGGGAAATTTTAAACATATTCTTAATGTTTTCATATTTCTTATAAATGGATAGTGTTAAGGAAGAAAATATTCTAACATAGTTAACTTTGGAAAAAGGTTGGCTTTTCATTCTTCCCTTCCCAGGTCCACTCGGCGAGCTGCGTGTGGTCACAGTGATAATTAGCAAGGCGTGTTGACATCACAGAATTACAGAGTTTAATCCAATATAAGACAATGCATACACTTAGAAATAAGACAAGGCACAA
>NW_015152376.1:0-11703 GCF_000732505.1 Cyprinodon variegatus
CAGCATATATTCTGACCCCAGGGATTGCTGTTATACATTTTTCCTCACCAATCTGCTACCTACTAACCCTAACTTCATAGGACTAATACCTAAATGTAGTGATGGGCCCAGCAACGCTGATGCCTCTGTGCATGAAACACTGTTTCAGTGCGCCTGTCATTTCAAGAAAGTAATGTGACTGACACAGGAGCTCTGCTAGCATCTGCTAAAAAAAACATCTCATCTTATGCAGTTTATCATTAAAATGATCAAGAATTTAGGAGCCTAAAAGGAATAAGAACGTTTCAGCTGCTGCATTTTTTATTTTAATTTTCTCATTGTGTGATACTTTTCCTCTCAGTTATCACTCAAATGATCTGAATTAAAGTTAATTTCAAATTGAATATTAGTTTATTTACTGTTCTTACTGCACTTATTGTTTTAAAATCATGATTTAAAATCCTAGTTAACAATCATCCTCATTCACATTTTCCCCTAACTTTTAACCTCTTGATATATGTTTACGTTATTTATTGACTGCATCTAAAAATATCAAAGATATTTTCAATTTAAACATAGATATGAAATAATACAGGCTGCTTAGTGGCGCAGTGGGCAAGAAGGTTCTGGGTTTAATTCCCGGCCAAGAGTCATTCTGCCTGGAGTTTGCATGTTCTCCCTGAGCATGCGTTGGTTCTCTCCGGGTACACCGGCTTCCTTCCATATCCAAAAACATGACTGTTAGGTTAATTGACTTCTCTGAATTCTCCTTAGGTGTGAGTGAGTGTGTGAATGGTTGTTTTATCCTGTTTGTCTCTGTGGTGTACTGCGATGTACTCGCGACCTGTCCAGGGTGGACCCAGCCTCTTGCCCATTGACTGCTGGAGATAGGCACCAGCACCCCTCACGACCCCACTTGGGACAAGCGTGTCAGATAATGGATGGATGGATGTCACGAGGGGTGCTGGTGCCTATCTCCAGCAGTCAATGGAGATAGGCAGTCATCAAATAAACAATAAATGAAATGAAAAATGAAGAGGCGGCATCCAACCTGGACAGGTCGCCAGTCCATCGCAGGGCTGCACAGAGATAAACAGGACAAACAACTATTCACACCTAAGGAGAATTTTAGAGAAGCCAATGAACCTAACAGTCATATTTTGGGGTCATCAAATCAATTCAGTTTATTCTGTCCAATCAGCTGCCTGTAGTGTCTTTAAATGTCCAGCAGGTGTCAGTATTCTGTGAGACAGAATCAAGGCAGCATCAACACAGTTTGGCTTCATGATGCCTCATTAACCCTCACTAGCTAAATCTGAAGAAGTAAGTGTACTTCAGCATTTGTCCAAGTTGAGGNTGTGTGACTCATGCTACAGCAGATCCAGAGTTTCATCGCCTGTGGTGCAGCAGGTAAAACTGATGAAGGTGAGGAGCGTGAAGAAAGGGAAGCTGGGATAAAAATCCCCTGATATCAGAAAATTATCCCACATCTCTCCCTCCCCAGGTAGAGGGTAACACCAGCCCGTTGTGGAGAGGAGGTACTGCAGTGTTTTGCTAAAGGCTGATTCTAGTGTATCCAAAGGGACCGTGGACGATTATGTGCTGTCTGGGGACAAGTGGGACTAAATGTGTCCACCAGGTGATCAGCTTTACTGTGATGCAGTAGAGCAGAGTAAGAAAGAGCAAACATGATAAGAGTGAATTTCTGAGCTGACAGGAAAGGGTGGAGGTCCTGTGAGCTCATTTGGAAGGAAAACCCTCAGAGTTGCTCAGGCGTAGAGTTTGAATAAGTACAACACAAATATCTACCATACAAAGGAAACGTTCTCTTCCTGTTTGTTGGTGTGAGGAACAGTGACCTGTGAAATGTGACTGCATTTTAAATACTTGGTTCTGAGAGCTTTATTTATTCCTCAGATCAGATTCCTTCTTATAAAGGATTCTATTTTATCTTTACAATTATTTAGTTATACTAAGGTAGGAGTTCTAATCCGACATTAAAAAGGATTAAATAATTATTTTCCCATCAGGTAGACAATGAAAAAGTCAGAAAAATGCTCACCAACAAGGGGAATATTATCGGCCATCTCTGGTTTTTAGAAGTTGCTCTTTGATGATATTGCTGCTGATGATCTGCACTTTATAGTTCCACTCTTAGGTCAACTGAAAGTTAAACTGTCACGTGTTTGGCTGTGTACGTGTGGTTTATTGTCGTTAGAGGAAGAAGACTCCCACCAGTGGCTGATTTCTGAAGTAAAAGAATGCAGAAACGTTTACAGGTTCCATTTTGAACATGTCTGTCTCAAAGTCTGAAAATCAAACCTCCTCTGGGTTCTGTAGTGTTGCTTCAACCGCTGTTTCAACTGTAGGAAACTGTTCAGTCAACAAACAAAATATGTCATCTCTCTAACTGAGAATCCTGTAAAGTCAATGCATGGATGATCTAATTGATCTGGATCTATATAGTGATCTAAGATGATCTGGTGGAACTGGATCTATAAAGTGACCTGAGATGTCCTGATGTGAAGTGCTGCTATAGAAATACAATGAACTGAATTGAATACAATAGCGCCCTCTTGTGGAGGATTTGTGATCCTGTTTTGGTCAGAGTCAGTTTGATTTTACAGAGATAGAGAAATGATTCAAAAACCTTTGTGACAGAAACAACAGTAAAACAGTCAAAAATATGTGTTGCAAAGAGACAAAACGATTTTATCCAGATGGGTAAAACAGAACTAAAGCTGTTCTGATTCTTGAAGGAAGCGGTTGCATTTTACTGCTCCTCTGCATCTCCCTGATAGATCCCTGCTTTTTAAAAATCCTGTCTTTTCTGAGCCCTCTGTTAATATCATCCAAATTCAAAACATGGATCTGGTCAGCTGGTCTCTCAATGCAATTGATTAAATTTTCTCAACTGGAATTCAGGGAAAAGGGGACCCTTCCTGTCTTACCAGGACATACTTGGTGGGATACACCATGGATTCCTGGAAGGCTTGGAGGATGGTGTGTTTTACTATGTTGTCAGTGGAGGATATCGGAGATTTATGGAACTTCGGATTTATGATACTCTTTGTTTAGATTTGAAGGATACCTAATGTATCTAAAATTACAGAGGATGCAATTTGGGCATTGATCAGGCTGCCGGCAGCTTTCAGTTTTAAATAAACCTACTTTAAATCCCCAATTTCATCTTCAGAAATTTAGAGACAGTTGATTCCTCTCAGCTCCACAAACATCTCAATTCTATCAGGTTTTTTCCCCTTCCTCCCACAGCACTGGAGCCTTCATTAGAGTCACCAGTGACTCGCTGAGGTCCACTTCTGAATCTCTGCTCATTCTTCTCTGCCTTTCTGCTGCATTTGGAACGATAGACCAAATCGTCCTCCACTGTCTACAGCACTAAATCGTCCTGTCTGGTACTACCCTTCAATGTTGATGGTCAGACAGCGTGGCCCTGGAAATGGCAAAATACAAACCTCACACAGTCTCCTTTGGGGCCCCCCAGGGTTTTGTACTTGACCCCATCCTGTCCTCCATGCACATGCTTCCTCTCAGTCATGCCGTCAGCAGGCATGAAACTAAGGTTCATTGCTACACTGCAACAATTTAAAAAACATTTTCTTTAAATAAGTGCGTTTGTTTTGAATTGAGGAGGTAAGTGAGACACTTTGCAGGTGGAAAAAGAGTATTTACATTTAAAATAAGAATTGATTTCTCTTATTTCAAGAGCATATTATAAAATTATCTTATTTTAAGAGTAGAAATACTCATTCCATTGGCAAATCATCTTATTTACCTACTCAAGTTAAGGGCAAATACGCTTAATTTAAGACATTTTTACTCATTTCTAGATTGTTTTCGCAGTGTATGCTAATGAGAAGAAACTCTAATTCAAAATCATCCCCTCTAGCTCCCCCGCCACGTGAGTTAACTTCCTCAGCTCCTACCTGGAGAAAGTTAAGGGATAGATAAGTTTAACAGTCCTAAAACAGAAACCATGTTAACTGGAATGACTCGTCAGTTCTGCTGTTTTCTTATCATCTGATAAACCAAAATCAGTGTGGCCAACACTGCTCTTGCTACTGAAGTTTGCTGCTGTTAAAACTGCTTGAAGTGAACTTCTTGGTTGGATGTTATATCTTGGCAGGTCACACTTGTATGCTGGATGCGAATTTTGAAGCTGGAGTGAAAAATATCCATGTAATCTGTATGTAGATGGCAGATCTGGAGCAAAGATAAGTGAAGCTTATTAATAATAATTGAACATTATTGATCTCACATTGGGTAAATTTACCTCTGCATTTCACCCACCCCCTTGGGAAGCAGTGGGCTGCCATCGTGGGGCACCCAGGGGGCAGTGTGGGGTTAAGGGTCTTTGCTCAGGGACCCAGAGTGTCAGTCTGTGGGAGTGGGGCTCAAACTCAGAACTTAAGGATTCCAAGCTCTACATCATAATCACTAGGCCTCCACTCTCCATGTTCCTTCCCCTTAGTGGGGAAGGTTGAGAATAAAGTGAGGTAAATCGGCCCGATTTTGGCAAATTGTATGAAATTTGATTGCGACCTTGCCTGCGAATAAAGCCAAAGGGAGGTTGAAAAATCTTAACTTTTGTTCACATGACTGCGATGGACTGCACTGTAAAAAAAGTCAGTAAATTTACGGTAAAAAAAGGTAAAAAACCAACAGTTTTTGACCGTCGTATCCAAAAACATTGCATTACCGTAGAAATTACATGGAACTACCGTAAGTCGAAACTGCAAAGAAAGTCAGTAAATTTACGGTAAGAAATGGTAAAANATTTTACCGTATTTTAGAAATACGGTAAAAAACTGGCAGCTTTGGTTGCCAGAATTTTACCGTATTTTAGAAATACGGTAAAAAACTGGCAGTTTTGGTTGCCAGAAGTTTACCGTATAAAGACGGTAAACTTCTGGCAACTCAGCTGCCAGTTTTTTACCGTAAAATGAGGCTGTTTTTTTTTTACAGTGTGGCGACCTGTCCAGGGTGTACCCCGCCTATCGCCCGTATAGAGCTGGAGATAGGCACCAGCACCTCTCGCTTGGGATTAAGCTGTCAGAAAATGGATGGATAAATGTTTCCATGAGTGTTCTGAAATCCAATCGGGGAGCAGATGTAGCTTTGAGCTGCAGTAAAGGAGGCGGCAAAGACAAGGGGTTTTAACAAAAATTAGAAGATAGAGAAAATAATGTTGAAGTAAGGAATGTTCTGTTTTGTAGGCGACTAAAAAAAAGGTTTTAATTTAGCATGCTACTTTCAGTGCAGACACCAACCAGCTGATGCTCTCTCTCTATCGCTCCGTCACTCTGTCTGCCCGCCAGGCTCCTCTGATCCTCTGCTATGCTCTTTCATTGTCCTGCAGTTGCGTCTAGAGGCTACCTCCAGCCAACTGTAGCCCCTCCTAGGTTTGTCTCCCTGGTACGTTTCTCCAATGTACCACTTTCTTTCTGCCAGCTACCCACAGCCTCTCCCCCACCTTCTGTATCTGTAAAGGGATTTGATGATCAGCTAGACTACTTGGAAAAACCAGTCTGGAAAAATAACACGAACAATGGACTTTGTCTGGATAAAGCAGCAGAAACCTGGGAAGAAACAGAAGGTAAATTAAAAGAGTTTATCATTAAAAACTAAAGGGAGACACTCCGGTGGAGACCGAGTGCGTGTACAGAAATGAGAAATTTAGAAGTGAAAATGATAGACTATTGTTGAAAAACATCTGCACTTGAAAGACCAGCCGATCCTGAATCAGACCCCAGCTGAAGAGCTAAGAGCCTAATGTAGAAGTCACCTGTTTGGAGGTTCATATTCCCCATGTTAGACCAATAAATGTGGGCTTTATAAAAAGGCCACCAGCTTTGAATCCGCTGAAAGTAGATGGATGAACTGTGCTTTCTACTTACAAAGAAATGTATATGTCAGGGGATTTAAATATTCATTGGAGTCTAAAATATCCCCACTAAAGAAATGGTTTATGATTTAAAACACCCAGTGAAACGACCTACTCGGATCTTCTGTGAGAAATTAGGGCACATATCTTTAATGTGCAATGATCATAATTACTCCAATTACAGTGCTGTTTGCTCTAAAACAGATTCTGCACACACCTTAGTGTAGTTATATGAAAGTTAAGGCACTAAAAACTGGGAAAGAAGAGATGCTGTGGGAATGTTTGTGAAGAAGATTTTCAGTGACAGGTATAGGGATAAAAGGTACAGACCTGACTGTCAATCTTTTCTATAACCTGTTTTTTCTGTTGTAATTAAACATGC
This sequence comes from Cyprinodon variegatus, assembly GCF_000732505.1. Classification (NCBI taxonomy): domain Eukaryota; kingdom Metazoa; phylum Chordata; class Actinopteri; order Cyprinodontiformes; family Cyprinodontidae; genus Cyprinodon; species Cyprinodon variegatus. Next base: position 6,267 of record NW_015152376.1, read on the forward strand.
ACCGCTAAAGAAGGATACTGTCAAAGGTAAGAAGGCTTCATGGTTTGATGGAGAGCTCAGACACAGGATGGCACACAGACTCATTGAAAAAGGAAGCATGTGCTTCAGGGAAAACTGCACAGTGTGAGAAATGGACAGCCTGCTGCAAAGACAGGAACAGAGGATATTATAGACACAAAAAAAGAATGATGGGAGAAATCTCTGGAATACCTTTATAGGAGCAGATGACAGAACTTTTAAAGGCAAATTAATAAAACTTAGAAACTTAGCACAGATTGTCAGATAGTTCTGCATCAGGAGAGATGAACGATCGGTGGTACACCAATGTTAATAAAATTTATTCCAGGTGCTGCTTTTGACTCAGGAGATCATGATTTGATCTGCCAATAGATTTGCTTTCACGCCACTAAACTAGGTAAGACGCGACTTGACCTGTAGAGCAGAGGTCACGGATTAGCAGACCCACCTGGACCCACCTGCTGGCTAATCTGGAACAAACCTGATTTAAAACATTTATAAATTACTGCATGTTGTCCGACGACAGTCTAACTTTACTTGCACCGCTTCTCCTGTTAGTTAATACGGTAAAGCCCTCCAGAGCGTCTGGCACCAGGCTACACGTGATAGAAATTAGCCAATGAGCTGCTGTCAGTTTGGGTTGCTGCTGCTGCTGCTTTTAGACACAGCAGGCAAACCTGTGGCAAGCCGGGTGATGGGAAAGAAGGAGAAGATGCTGAGAAAAAGAGAACAGAGAAAGTGTGGACTGCTGGAAGAACTGCGGTGAACTAGTGAAAGAAAAGTGAAATGGTGCTCAAAGATGACCCTGCACATTTAGAGGATGTTTGGCTCAACCTGCTGCTGTGAAGCAGGATTCTCCACCATACAGTAAAGCTAATTACAAATTTCTGGACCTTTACTGGTTGTGGATTTTCTTTATTCAGACCCCTTTGATTTTGAATTGGTCCCCCCTGTCCTAGAGGTTATAACTCTATTATAGAGATACATAGTGTGTTTACACAGGACAAACTAAAATGCACACACATACTTATAGTACAATTTGAAAAGGCCAATCAACCCGGCAAGGATGTTTTTGAACTGCGAGGGAAACTTGGAGTACTTTAGGAAAACCCATGTAATGGTAAAGGTAGTCCCATTACTCCATGAAATATTATTGATTTTGTATTATTTAGTTTTAAATGAGAACAAATAGTTGGGTTGTTTGAGTTCTTTATTGTAGTTTTGTTTGAACTTTTTTAATGCATTCTTGTGAAGCACAATGACTGGTCATCCTACCTGTGGAAAGAAGTGTAAACATTGGTGTCAATTATTTTTCCTTAGTTTCTGTTTATGTAAAGTTAAAGTACCTACCTGTTCTTGGTTTGGCTCCTCAGCAGGGCGTGGCAGAAAAAGGTACGGTAGAAGTGCTCCAGGTGCTGCAATGCACTTGGAGCAAACCAAAATGTTCAAGAGGGTAGTTTTGGATTGTTTTTTTTTTATTTGATGGGGTTTTTGTAATTTGACTTTATATTTGTTTAATTGTATTGGCTTATAAGTAAATATCACTTTGGGTGTATAGTTTATTGTTTTGGTTTACGTTTATATGTATATTAATTTAGCTTCTTTTTCTTGATAATCCCTTTTCATGGTTCCTTCCTTCATGTCACCTGAATTCAGCTTGGTATAACATGCTGTTTGTTCTTTTTAGTGTGAGAAGGTGTTTGTTTGCACAAGCTGAAGTTCAATAAAACCACCATAACTTCAGTTTTGTCTTGTCTCTCCATTAAATATTGGGCCTCCCCCGGTCAAACTGACAACCTACTTATGGACAAGCATGACAAAATTTTTTTAAATGTTTTATGCCTTATTTTCTTAAACCTAAAAAAAAAAAATAAATAAACTGGCATCATGGTGCTGTGCTCTTTCCTGTATCCAGATGGAGGTGATGATACAAAAGAAAATCAAAGTATTGTCATCAACTATTGCCATTTATATATTTTTTTATTTTCAGAAAAGAACGGAAAAAACTTTGCTTTCACAATTCACTTAAAAAGACTTTAACAATGACCAATATTGAATTTGAAGGATCCTCAATCCGTTTCTAAGAAATTGTTAAACATAGGTGAGATCTTGATAGAACAAAGAAGTAGCTTTATTTATTCTATACAGCATGCAAGGACATTTTCTTTGGTAGCCTCTTTTTAACTGTGCACGTTCCATTAGATATATGTAAGATAAAATACAATATATTAAATTAAACAATAGCAAGTGTAAAAGCAGTATGTACGGCTACAGATAAGTAATTATCCGAAGTTCTTTAGCTGTTGTCTTTTTTAGGTGTGATTAACCATCCGATACCTTTCATAACTGCTGCACCTCCTAGTGCTGCCATTTGTGTGGCTGACAAAGCTTCAGCTTCCTCTGACAAAGCTACAGCTTCCCCTGCGATCATTGCACCACCAACTGTAGGGACAGTTGCTACTGCTGCTGCTAACATTAAAGAATTTCCTGCATTATCCACACGTTGTCCAACCTGAGCCCACCATAGATTATTCTGGGCGTTTTCGTAAATCTTGCTGGTATAATGACCTCCATTTAATTCTACCACCTTGTCTATAATCTCAAATAGCTCATTCACCTGAGTTTGATTTCCAATGTTCTTATTCTCAAACACAACATATCTATCTTTACAGTCACTAATGAGCTTCTTCAAATCCTCACTATCGTTCAAATAGCTCTCAATGGTGCCCTCAAGCTCACCACCTCTGGTGAAAACAACAACTGTGTACTTTGAGACTTCCTCACCAAAGTTTTTCGTGATCCACTCTATGGCATTCTTCTCCTCTTCTGTAAAGCGTCCAGCAAGACTGATGACAAGCAGGAATATATGTGGTCCAGGAAGAGACATCATGATACATTTCTCTATTTCTCTTTTTAAGTCTTTCTCAGAGAGCTTTGTGTCGAACATCCCCGGAGTATCGATGACGGTCACTGTTCTGTCATTCAGGTGACAAGTTCCTGGTTGACATTCCTTAGTCCCAGACGAAGGAGATGAGACGACAGTAAAAACCTTCCTTCCCAGGATGGTGTTTCCTGTTGCACTTTTACCAGCTCCAGTTTTTCCCAGGAGGACAATTCTTGTTTCTTTGAAAGAACCAAATAAAAATGTGTTGATTCAGGAAGTTATAACTAAGACCTGTCAAATACATGGATAAGTCTCCTGAGGAAGAAAGACATACTGACCTTTAGCTGAGTCTGAATCCATGTTGGACAAGATATAAAAGAAGATCTAGATAAAATAAATCTGGATCAACTTTAACTGCAGAAAAAGTTGTTTTGTTCTCGGCTCCAGCTTCGTGCTGTTTATGTCCTCAATTCTTATTCCTCCACCACAATAGTAGTCCCTCCCTTTTTCCTCCTTAGTTAGGCCAAACCTTCTTCCAGTGAAATGAAGCTGTCCTGTGTATTAACCTAACCTGTTTAACAAAGAATGAACCTCAGAGAACAGTAGATAAGTTAATGGACCGGTTGCAACACACACTTATGGGAAACGTGGCATTTTAATAAGAGGTTTAAAATAGTTTGACTAGTTTTCTTGAACTCCACATTTAGGATTGGAATTAATCTTTATTTTATTTTAAGCTTGTTGAAACCGATATGTTACCAACCTGTTTACTTTATTACATAGTTTTCCAACCCATTTATAATGTTACAACCAGTGTAACATTATAAAATATAGAAGCTAATGAAGCGGAAGATTCAGAGGTGATGATTTTTAACAGAGAATACTCTGACAGCAAGCAGTGGAATGTCCTTGATCTTAGAACGCAGTGTATCAGGGTGTGACTGCAGATCTATAAAAAGATTCTCTCTTTCTTTTTCTTTTTTTAAAGGTTATTTAAAAATTTTTGGGGGTCATTCCTGTTAAGCCCTGTATGCCAGTTGTATATAACCTGAGCCATTTCCTTAGTCTGAGAAAAATTAAAGGAGTGTTTGATCCCAGTGATCACATCTAAAAAATAAAATAAATAAAACTGGGGAAAAGAAGGATAAATAGGCATCTTTAGAAGAGCAAACATATTTCCTGGAAACATGTTTAGAATCATATTGTAATTCCCTGGTGTTAAAACAGTAAAACTGTTCTTTAAAAAACAATATAGCTTTTGCAGTTTGGCTGGCAAACAAAAGTTTATCTGCCGTAAAAACACAAATAACAGACATTTTCCACCTTATTCTTTAGACAACAATGGGGCTTTGAAAGGATAAACTATATAGATGAATATAGGGAGGGAATTCCTTAAAACATTCAAAGAGAATCTGACGAACAGAAACAGGAGGCGGTTTCTCTATTGCCACCACTGGAAAACAATAGTTTGGACTTGAATAACAATACTTTGAAAGTAACCATGGGTTTGGAGCTTTCCTACATTTTGCTGTCAGGACTCCAGTCTCTGTGTTTGTTTTTGTGTTGTTCTCCCTTCCACCAGCAGGAGGCGCCTGGCTCTGGTCCGCCTCCTCACACACCTGATGATGGTTACCTCATTAACGGAGTGCTGCTGATTGCCACTTCCTCGACGCCAGACTGTTTGCTAGTTTTGGGTACTCTAGCCAAGCTGAGTTTTTGCTGAGTAAGACTGAGTTCTTGTCTACCCGAGTTTTAACTTCGTTTTTGTCTTTGCCTCTCTGCAGGAAGTCATCCTGCAAAGTGGACCTTTTCGGACCTCCTCTCCCAGGAGGGATCAACTGAGTCTCAAACCGAGCTGGGGATTCAAACTGGAGGTTTGGATCCAGTTTCATTGAGAGGACGTTGAGTTTACTCTCTGAGCAAGGGAATCATCTCCACAACGATCCATTCAAGTACAGCAGGAAATCTGAGTCAGTTTCTCCGTTCAATAACTTCTCTGGAAACGTGAGTCAACAATCAGATAATCTTCTTCAAATCCACGGATAAAATTTCCCACTGAGCCTGAACTAACAGTCTGTCTTCCCCTCGCCTTCCAGTTCCGGTCGAGCAGAGTTCAGGGCAACTCTGCACCGTGCCTTTTTCTTCTTCTTCTTCTTGTTTTACTGGCGACTTGCAACCAAATGGAGCATTACCACCACCTACTTGATCTTATTTATGTTTCCTTAAATCCTTAGGTTTAGTCCAGTTTGTTGAAGATAAGATGACATGATTTTAAGTACTGTCTTTCTGGATTTATTTGAGAAGATATTTTTAATGTCCAGTTGTTTGATTCCTTCATGTTCCAGTCCTTTCCTTAAATCTATTCTTTGACTTGCATATTTAATTTCACATTTTCCTGTTGGATGCTTCCCAATAACATGCAGTGATGCATTTAGCCTCGTGTGGCCTAACCTAATTCTACTAAACATCCCCTGTTCTCTCCTGCTCTTCCCAAGAGGCTCTTCTTCTCCCACCTTTTGCTGTATCCTATATAAA